>NC_053159.1:143810433-143833145 GCF_016835505.1 Polypterus senegalus | reverse complement strand
TTGTTATTTTTATGATTTTTTCCAAGTTGTTGGTTTTGGGATTTTTTTATGTTTTTTGCAATTTATTTAGAGCGTTTAAGGATGTATTAATTGTTTCCACAATTTGATTTCATGTGAGTGTTTATTTTGAATATATTCAAGTTTTTTGCCTCTTTTTATGATTTCATTTTTGTATCGTATGGACACCACCATTTTGTAGCCCATTTGTTTGTCATTGCCACTGTGGTTGCTACCATGTGACAGTAGGAAGTGTGTGATTTGTGATGCCATTGCCACAGTATAAAGGTCAGCGTCATACATTTCCTAGTTGTCCAAGATTGTGGATACACCTGAATTCAAAATTACATTTAACCTTTCTTCTTTAACCCTCTATCTTTTTCAGTATATTTGTTATGTCTCCAACATTTATGCATTAAACGGAACAACATTAAGGATAATAAAGTTTGGTAATATATAATTTGTAATTGCTTTTTATGTTCCCAGTCAGATTTTATTTTAGCTTTACCCTAATCCTAAATCAACTAACACAGCAGAATATCTATATCAAACAGTTTGCTTATTATTCACCTCTTCCTCCCTCCTGTTGAGTTCTAGCTTTCTACAACCCTCTCAAGCTCTTTAGTCAGAATGGTCTTTTACAGTCCAGTATGTACTGGCTGTAGCTCTCGCCTCATTTATTGGACGAAAAATATCTGATTGTGGGAACCTGACAACATCATGTTGACACAGATTCAGTTTTCTATCATTCGGAGACTAACATTGATGTTCCAGTTGTTTTTCTGAGAAAGATATTAATTTGAACAAGAGACTCAAAGTTACAACTTTACCATGTGGCCCCGTGTTCCATACAACCCTAGAGGTAACTTTGGTCAAGAACACCATGGCAGATTCTTAACTACATTAGCCTGAGGGAGAAGTTTTATATATGACACACTGGGCAAATTCAAGACACTAATTGACCTAATATTTGTCTTCAGACAGTGAATGTTCACATCTAGACTGAAGTTTGGTCATAGGACTGACTTTACCCATGAATAAAGGATGAGCACATGCAAGTACAACAGAAAAGGCTTCCCAGCCTCAATGCTCTTGGAACAAAACCATTATAAACATCTGTATTGATGTGGCATAGATGTATAAACACGACTGTATATGTGCAAAATGCACATACAGTACATATACATTCATACATACAGTATATACAATATGTAGGTACACACAAACAATATAGATATATATATATATATATATATATATATATATATATATATATATATATATATATATATATATAAGGGAAATAAATACAGAGGCAAAAGAAAAATCTTGGCTTCCAATGAAATAAGCAATGCAGGAACCAACACATAAAGAGTTGCTCATGTATTACTCTCTGAACTATTATTGGTAAGCACCTGCTTTCAATCATGCAGAAATACAAAAATCACTTAGAACCTCAAAAGAGTCCTCACCATCCAATGCAATCAGGCTACATTGAAATGATAACAGGTGCTTGGCAGGTGGATCCAGGCAGATGTGAAGAGCTGGCAAGCATTCCAGAGTACAGGTGTGAGGAAATTTCTGATCTGTAATTACTGTTTTAAGTGTTTAATTTTGGTGTTTCAATATTGATTGCTACCTTTCTAGTTGCATTTTGCTGCCACTTAGGTCATGCGTGGAGATATTTTCTGTCAACACGAAGCTTGCGTTGGTAAAAGCTTGTATCCGGGGAAAATGGGTCACAGTTCTGAAAACTGTTTTTTTTCTCCCATTCTGAGGTGAATTTCTGCACCCTGCCGAGACCTTGTCTGAAGTCTGAAATATTTGCTTTTAAATTTAGGAAATGAAACATTGGTTAATGCAAGTTTGCTTTAAAAATGGAAATGTGTTCTGAGGATATGCTAATGGTCAGCACATTGGTTGCATAATAAAAAAGAGCTTCCCCTAGAGTTTTTATCTTTAATCAAGGTTCTGTTCTTGTGCTCATAACATGTATTCTGTTTATTGCTGAGCCATCCAAAGAAAACCAAAACAAAACAGATTTTGCAAGAAGAACTGTATGAAGTAAGAATAACTTTTTTTCAGGTGTATATTTATTGTTTATAATTATTAAATGGAAAAAATTATAATATCATTTTGATTCTTTTTGTATATAAAATATTCCATATCTCATTCATAGGTGCTTATTTTTAAAAGTTCACCAGGCTGCCTGTTTATATTTTACTTACATATAGGAGGGGTATCTTTAATAACCCCAGTAAGTATTAACCTATACACCAACATATACAAAATGAGAGTTCCTAATTATTTTGGTTTCAACTAATGTTACAAATCCCAAGCAGTGAATCTGCTCCCTTTCTTCCTGACTGTTATATTGATTCATATGTTTTTTGATACCACCCCCCCCAATCTGCACACACACACACACACACACACCCAGACGCCCTTGCACCTTCTCTTGCTTGGCCATTGATGACAGTGTATGCCTGAAGTGCATGCTGGGGCCTGTTCTCTGCATCTCTTATTACACACTGACAGCTGTATATCCCAGGTGGTCTGACATTTGAGACTGAAACTGTGGATTAGATTGAAGGTGTTTAAGGGGAAGAGGAGAAGGCACTGATTAGCACCTGGTCATCATGCATATGGAGTCACAGTGGAGACAACCTGAGAGGCTCAGTTTCTGTCCATATGGCTTCTCAGTATCTGAGACATCCTCATTGATTTATACACAATTGACTGGATTTCCTCCCTGTGTTTATTGGTCCTTAAAAAAAGATACTTGGATAGTGTCATCTTTCTTTAACAAAGCCACAGTATCATGTCTAAAAGCTACATGATAATGAAATTTGAGGCACAAGAAAATTCCATTTTGTTTATTATGAATATTAATTCCATTATTCATTTTTAGGAAATGAATGCCTTTTAAAGGAGCAGTATATCTACCGTAATAAAACATTTTAACATTCAACCACCTTGATCGGACTGACTGATTGTCAGGTGTCTTTGGTTCCTGAGTCAACATCAAAGTTGTCATTCAATGGCAGGCATCAACTTCAACTAAAAGGCATTGAAGTTAGCCTCTGACATTATAAAACTGTATGCCTGACAGCATGCCATGTCCCATCTTTAATTATCCTGTTTACTTTCCTAATTTAAATGATGACTGATTTGTATTTTCCTAAAAATTTGCAGGATTTTGCATATGTAAACAAATACCTACAAAAATATTTTTTATTATGATAGTGAATTTTTCTTGCTTGTTATGCGTGGCTTCTGCTTTATGATGTTGGAAGAAAACATCAAAGCTGATTTAGTAAAACTTAATGACTTTCACTGATCAACAACTTCAGTGTAGTTTTAAGAATGCCAGATACCAAGTGATTTCCAGTTCTTTCATCTGTGTCGATATGATATTTTGGAGTTTCTCTGATCAGATATTCTTTTAGAAAGCAAAGGTGGCTGGAAATCTGCAAAACAATGTCTTATATTACTGATTGATGTGGAAGAACTCCTAATTTTCTTACTTGGTCTTCAGAGTTTATCAGCTGTTGATATTTTAGAATAAGTAAAAATCATGATCATGTGATTGAAACCTATGTATGTTGTAATACCTTCTTTGCCTGCTGCTCACACCTAAGAACAACAAAACTCATTTTGATTTGTATAAATGAGTAAAGGCTATTACCAACTCTCCACAAGACCCACTGCATTCAATCCTCTAGTACAAAGCCTAAAAATCAATAAGGAGCTACTTAAGTACACTTATGTTAGGTAATGCCCAGTTGGGACTGTGGTAGCCTTTGACATTGGCACCCCTGCAGATCTTGTTTTTTTTCCTCCATCTTTTCGCCTCTGGAGTTTTTTTGTCTTCCCAGCCATCTGACCCTATCATCAAACTAATCTTTATTGAAATAAAAACAATACCACATATGAAAGAACCTAACCCTAACCTTTCTGCTATTTATTTTTTCCATTTGTTCATTATTTTTTACGTGTTTTTCTTTACTTGTACCTATTTCTTTGACATCTTGTAAAGCACTTTGAGATACATCATTTGTATGAAAATCTGCTATACAAATAAATGTTGTTCAATGTGATCAGTCCAAAACTCAATTTGTCAAGTACTTTACCAGTAGGTAACATGGCTTTATCTCTGTTTTTAATCTGATGAGTCCAAACTTTTGAAAATGTAACTTTACTTCCAAAAATGTATAAGAAGTAAAATTTCGGATTTGATGAACCCAAGAACTATTATTTTGCAGTAAGCAAGTGGAGGACAAGGAAATACTTTTAGAAGTAAGAGGTGGTCACGGCTTTTGTTGATTTTCTGAGTGTGGCTGCTTTTGATTCACAATTTCAGGTCCCTAATCATGTTGGAAACTAGGAATGATGCTGGCTTCTATAAAATATGCATCGATGGCTGCATGATCAGTGTATTATTGTAATGATTCTGTTACACATTAGACCCAGATGAGCAATGAACACTGAACCCCTGAAGTCTGACTGTTCAACAGTGCATATTGTTGGAAATTGCAGGCCGCACAGCCTGCATTCAAACAATAAGAAGACATGAGGAATCAGTTTTAGTGTGATTGTGTTCCTTGATAAAAACAGAGTTTTGTAAAATGGCTTTTAAGTAGATAGTAGCTGTTAAGTAGCTCTCTTAAAACTCTAGAAGATGGTAGCAAAATTTGGGAACAAATAAAGGCCCTTGAAGATTGGGTGCCTTTTTGTCCACTGAATAGAAATAAAAATTATTACAATCAGATACTGCATACACATATTAAGGGAAAAACAATTAGTTAAATACTGTAGGTCTGTACAAACCATTATAATTGACATCAAACACGTAAATGGAACATTCTAGCTAATATCTTGCTGTAAGAAGTGAAGTAAGTGTAAATGTAATTCTACCACAAGGAAATAAGCTTAAATGAAATGTAACATAAATTTGGCAGCCCTAAAGCTGTTCAGTCATAGAGGTGATCTTTTCAGTGGGGAAGGACAGCTGTTAAATTTTCTTTGTATTTTGTGTGAACTGTTTTTATTTTGAATTTTACTAACAGTTACAAAAGAAAGTGGAATTTCTTCTGTTATGTGTTATACTCAGTACTTGAACCATTGCCAACTACAAAAGGGATACTAAGCAGGAGGTTAGTGCTATGTTGTCTATTGATTAGCACATGCGCATACAAATTTTAGTGTATCGGCACACATGATAATAATGAGTCTATATAACGATGAACTAAATCCAATCACAGTTCTGCAATTTCAGGTTTCAATATCATAGTCACCTTGATCAAATGAGAAAAAAAAAATTGAATATAAACACATCCTGCAACAAGTAAAAACATTAATAATCACATGCACTATTTAAATATAAAGTGATACTTTCATAAAATTACTTATTGGTAAATTTTAGTTTGTTGAAGGACAGACTTGTATTCCAAACACCCTGGTTTTCAATCCCACTTAATCTTATTACATGGCAGGGAGCCAGCAACAACACTAATAGCATCAGTTGCAATGTAGGAACCAACCATAGACAGGACCACCCATTTTACAAGCATAATTGGGTATTTCCTACCCTCAAGCTGGTAATAAACCTTTAACATAAATTTTCCATTCTCATAAATGGCTATCCTCTTTTCCAGAACTACTGCAACCAAGACTGTTTTGTCTTAAGTGTTTGTGGTGTCTGTTCCTTATGTGCATGAACCCTTCTGAGGGTCACTTAGCCTCCTCTGCTTAATTAATAATCTGGAGATCTTATTGGCACCACTACAGAAGATCTTCTGAAATTCTATCAGTTAGCCTCCTATTATCAATGTGGTTGGTTCAGGGTCCACACTGTAACTGACTTGCATATCAAATATTGTTTTACACTCTTCCACATATCTTGACAAAGAGCAATCACATTTTTGACATTACTTTGGGCTTTTTATTCACATGTAATAGAAACTCCATCTTTGCCCTCTGAGTCTCACATGACCTAACCTTCCAGGCTAATGAAGATACTGTATTTAGGAGCCCAGACATTTGCAATCATTGCTGTCTCCTTGGCTTGTAAGGTAATTCCATGGTGTAATTCTGGCTGGGACAACATTTATTCAACATAAATTCATCATCAGTGACAAAGGACTTCTTCACTTCCACACAGCATATCGACAGTACTGAATTGTTTATTTGCGACCATTATTACTATATGGACACTTTCAAGTGTTAATTTCTCCCTGGTGATTGTGCATCTTGACACTATTGTAGCTAAGATTGGATTCAACTTTAGTTCATAATACCTCTCCTCCTTCACAGATCCCTATGCTCTTCCTTTATAATAACCACATGAACTAAATAAAATCTTTGTACTCTGTTAGCATTGCTGTTATCTACTGAAGCACCTGCACCAAAACAGGTTTGCCCATTAAATACTGATACAATATAATTTACTTGATGACAACACAAGAAAAGATCTTGGGAAGAAAAGGTCAATTAGCCACTTAAGTTTATTAGTCAACACGACAGCATTCTATTTGGATTGCTATTACAAAGCAACAATCATTACAGAAAATCTATTGAGCAGGGGCTCAACATACAAATAAAGGTTGTCCATTGTCACACACGTGTGCATGGGAAGCAGCTGAAGGGCTTAGACAATACTGTTTATACATCTGCCCAGGGGGGGTACGCTGACGCCTTTCTGAGTTCTCTGCAGGTCTTACCCGGAAATCCCACCAGGAGCCGCCATTTCCAGGAAGGACACACCACCTCCGGTTCCGCCCCAAGAATGAGGTCACTTCCGTTCCGCCCCAAGGGTGATGTCACTTCCAGTTCCGCCCAGAGGACGACATCATTTCCGCCCTCTGAGCTATAAAGCTCACTGCCTTTGCTTAGGCAGGCAGTTCTGTTTTGGACTCTGTTGTGTAACAACTGTTTAAATATGCCTCAAAGACTTTTGCAGCCGGAAACCGATTAAACGGGTGGCTGCCCCAAACCTTTCACGCCTCTGGTCTCCTCTTCTTACAGTGGCGAGTCGGCAGGATGGTGTCCCGGCGAACCAGGGACACGAACTTTCATGGAACCAGGTGGGTGAGTACCGGGCCGAAGTTTCAGGGCAGGGAGTGCCGGAGGGTCAGGAAGGACGGTGCAGGCTCTGCTCCATGAGCATAACCCGGGCTGACCACCCATCTCGTGGAGAAGGTAGAGGGGACCCACAGGCGTGGGCTGGCTTCTGGGGAACACACCGAGTGGCTCAGTATGCTCTCCTTGGCAGGAAAGCCGAGGCTGCCCATCGGGACCAAGGTCCCTGTTAACGATGGGTTGTCCCCAGGCCGGCAGGTGAAGAAATAATAAACTGGGAGTTTAACCCAAACAAAGGGCTGTCAGAGCAGGCTATGGCTCTCTGGCAACAGGTGGGTGAGTGGCTACGCCATTGAGTTGACCCCTCTACAATAGTGCAGCAAGTGGCCTGTTTTTGCTGCTAAAAGCTACCCCAGGATTTGCCCAGCCTGGCCTGGGGGAATTCCATTCTATGGACGAGCTGCAAACCTTGCAAACCCAGAGGCCGGCTGTGAAACCTGGGAGGCAGAACAGCCGCCTGTGGACTACCCGGGAGCTATGTCCTACTAAAGCAGTCCCTTCCACGCAATCCAGAGCCTGTTCAAGTCCGGGCCGTCTGGCTTGCGACCTGTCGGGAACAAGGCGGACCGTAGGGGACAATGGCGGGTTGTTTGTGTGCCCTTAGCAATCCCCTGGCGGATAAACATACGGGGAGCTTCTTATTAATGGACATAAATAACAGCGCTGTTTGATTCCGCAGTAACGTGTCTGTCGTTGCTCGCCGCTTTATTCTACCGCAACAATGGATTAAAAAAAGACCAGTCTAAAATGTATACACGGAGATATCCGCCGTATAATACCGCCCGGTGTTACGTATGTCTCGGAGGAACCCTTCGGCGCTTACGTAGCGGTACACCCGATCCTCCGTTTCCGTAATCCTCGGGCGGGACTGGTCTGACAGTAACTGTAGTTTAGAAAGCATTCCCCGAAAAGCTTTTGGCCTCGTTATAGATGATAAAGACTCATCTCAAGCTGCTTCCACACCGTAATCAGCCGACAGGGAGTGGGGCGGTAGGCCAAGAGAGTGACGAAGATACTCCCGGACCGTCGCGGGCTACTACGTCATCCACTAGCGCCCCGGCAGCGAGGGAGGATTCTCCGCCCCTTGAGGTCAGACCGGACCCGCTCTCTGAGTTGCACTTTCAGTTTAGAGCGACCGGCTTCTTTCAAGAGAGAACAGTGGAATGACGACTCTCTGAAGCACATAAAGAATGCAGTGGTTCTCGTTAACGCCAACGCGCATTTGCCCATGCCACAGGGACCTCACTTTGTCATGGATAATGAATTATTGTATCGGGTTGCTGAACATGAGGGGAAGGTCCGGAAGTTGTTGCTAGTCCCGCGGACCTACGGCGGCAGGTTTGCGAAGTTAGCCCACTCTCACCTTCTTGGAGGCCATCTCGGCTCCGATAAAACATTAGAGCGCATTAAGCTCCGTTTTTGGCGGGGATTAATGAGGAGGTTCGCGCTTTTGCATTTCCTGCCCGGAGTGTCAACTGCGGCAAATTCCTAGGAAGGACCGTGCTCCTCTGATTCCCCTTCCCCTTATTGACGTTCCCTTTGACAGGATTGGGGTGGATATAGTAGGACCCTGGAGCCCTCAGCCGAGGATATAAATATATACTCGTCCTCGTGGATTATGCAACCCGATTCCCTGAAGCCGTTCCATTGCGCTCCGCTAACCACTAAAAATATTGCACGGAACTAGTAGGAGTCTTTTCACGCGTGGGCATTCCTAGAGAAGTCCTGACGGACCAAGGAACGCCTTTCACCTCGGAAGCGTTCAAGGAGACTGCCAAGTTACTGAAAATAAAGCATTTAAAAACCTCGGTGTATCATCCTCAAACCGATGGGCTAGTGGAGAGATTCAATCAAACTCTCAAGCAAATGCTACGTAAGGTAGTCAGCAAGGATGGGAGGAATTGGGACCAACTCCTCCCCTTGTCCTCTTTGCCTACCGGAAGTCCTCAAGCCTCTACGGGTTCTCTCCCTTTGAATTACTATACGGAAGACAGCCCCGGGGCTTATTAGATATTTTAAAAGAGGGCTGGGAAGGGGAGGCACAGCCCTCCACTAACATTTTGGAGTATATCGCCCAGTTGCGCGATAGATTTGATGTAATAAGACCTATACTAAAAGTCATATCGAGGAGGCACAATCAGCACAGGCCGCCTGTATGACCGTGGTACGACTCTCCGGGAGTTCCAACCGGGGATCGCGCCATGGTATTGGTTCCTACTTCACACTCTAAACTGCTCGCACATTGGCTAGGCCCCTACTGAAATTAAGGAGAGGAAGGGATTGGTGACTATTTGGTGAAACAGCCCAATCGCCACCAGCTGAGCGTAATATATCATGTAAACCTGCTGAAACCGTGGAAGGAGAGGGATCCCATCCTCCTCCGACAGCCCTGCTCTCTCTCAAGGAAGTAAGTGCCCTTAATTTCGCAACAGCTATCTCCCAGACAGAGACAGGAGCTCAAGCAGCTATCCGCCGGTCCCAGAGGTGGTAAGTGAACAACCAGGTCGGACCTCTCTGATTGCGCATGACATAGTGACTGACCCGGGGGTGATCGTCCGTGAGCGACCCTACAGACTCCCGGAGGCAAAGAAAGTAGAAGTGGAACTGGAAATCAAGCTTAATGCTGGCACTAGGAGTGATCGAGGAAAGTAGTAGTCCCTGGTCCAGCCCCATCGCCTTGATTGCTAAGCCTGACGGCAGTTGGAGGTTTTGCAATGACTTCCGCCGGCTCAACCAAGTTTCCGATTTGATGCTTATCCCATGCCTCGCGTGGACGACCTCCTCGAGACTGGGACCAGCCAAATTCTTGACTACACTTGACATGACAAAGGGGTACTGGCAGGGTCCTTTAACGGAGGCCGCGAAGGAAAAAAACCCGCTTAGCACTCCTAGCGGACACTCGCAGGATCGTGTCCTTCCATTCGGTTACACGAGGCCTGCGACTTTTCAGCGCCTGGTGGACAAAGTGCTCCGCCCCATAACTCGTTCTGTGCTGCCTATCTGGATGACGTTGTCATCTATTCCAGCACCTGGAAGGAGCACATACAGCAGGTCACAGCAGTATTACGGACATTGGGAGAGGTCTCGCATCAACCCCAAGAAATGTTACTCGGGTTGAGAGAAGCCAAATATTTGGGCTACCTAGTGGGCCGGGTACTGTGAGGCCACAGTGTTCCAAGTTGCAAGCCATAATGGCCTGGCCCGCCCGCAAAACCAAGCTGCAAGTCCAATCCTTTCTCGGTTTGGCCGGGTACTACCGCCGGTTTGTGCCTCGCTTCTCCGAGAGAGCGGCGCCCTTGACCGACTTGACAAAGAAAAGAGCTCCTAATACGGTGGTATGGTCTGATAAGCGGGGCTGCATTCAGTGACTTAAAAGGGCTCTGACTTCAGCACCTATCTTAATCTCCCCTAACTTCTCTCCCTTTGTCCTCCAGACGGACGCTTGGACACAGGCTTGGGAGCCGTGTTGAGCCAAAGCGTCGACGGTGTTGAACACCCCGTTATGTACCTGAGCCGGAAACTGTTGGACCGGGAGACCAGGTACGCGGGCGGTGGAGAAGGAGGCTTTGGCGATCAAATGGGCGGTGACGCAGCTGCGGTACTACCTCTTGGGTCGCGTGTTCACTCTGGTGACGGATCATGCGCCTTTAAAGTGGATGGGCCCTTCACAGGGAGTCAATCCGGGTCACGAGGTGGTTTCTTGACCTGCAGCAGTACAAATATCGCGCCGCTCATCGACAGGGGTCCCTTCATGCCAACGCCGATGCCCTCTCCCGGCCCCGACCTCTCGGTGCAGGTCGCCCGACCCGACGGGTCTGGGCTGAGGGGGGAGTCTTGTCACACACGTGTGCATGGGAAGCAGCTGAAGGGCTTAGACAATACTGTTTATACATCTGCCCGGGGGGGGCGGGTACGCTGACGCTCTTTCTGAGTTCTCTGCAGGTCTTACCCGGGAAATCCCACCAGGAGCCGCCATTTCCAGGAAGGACACACCACCTCGGTTCCGCCCCAAGAATGAGGTCACTTCCGTTCCGCCCCAAGGGTGATGTCACTTCCAGTTCCGCCCAGAGGACGACATCATTTCCGCCCTCTGAGCTATAAAGCTCACTGCCTTTGCTTAGGCAGGCAGTTCTGTTTTGGACTCTGTTGTGTAACAACTGTTTAAATATGCCTCAAAGACTTTTGCAGCCGGGAAACCGAATTAAACGGGTGGCTGCCCCAAACCTTTCTACGTCTCTGGTCTCCTCTTCTTACACCATGTAAAGTCAAATGTGGGGTGTGGAAAGTTGATGATAAGTAAAGGCATGAAACAGAATGGTGGTTTCCTCTGACAATTTCTATTGGAATTGGGGAATTCTCATTTAAATAATCACTGAGATAATAATTGCAAAGGCTCCATAGATATCCTTACTCACAGAATACAACAGATCTGAAGGAGCCTGCATACGAATACCTCAGTTGACTATGACAAGAATGAAGGAACATACAATTGCTTGATTTTACGAAGACTCTGAAAATTTGTAGCAGTAAAGTATGCACCAATCAACACAAAGAAGATAGTATAGCCCAACAAACACCTTATGTTTTGTAAAGACAGGAAGGTACCAAAATATCTAGATAGATAAAAATATCTTATCATTAAATATGAACTTATTAAACTACTATTATTATTAATAGAAGGTAAATGTCACATGATCTCATCATCTGCATGTTAATAGAATTGTCATAAGAGATTTTGGTCACACAAAAAAATTTACCTTAAATTGCATCACTTTGTTCCATTGGGCCCGTAGTTTTTGGTTTTATAGCATGTTTATAAAGGTTTTTCATGCTCAGATTTCAGTTGCAACCTTGAACGCCACAACTTCACTCACTCGCCCAACTGTGACATTGTTATTCTTCTCTTCCTACTATATTCTTTTGCAAAACAGAGAGAAAAACACCTTTCAACAGTTTTGTAGGACAAATTACTTAAAAATAACAAAGAGGTAAGTCAGAATTATTAACCTAATATTTGTAACTGTATTTAATCCAATTCAGATTCAATTAAGCTTACCCTGACATCATTAGTCATAAAGCAAGAACTAACACTGGACGTACTGTAGTCCCAGTTTAACATATGGCCCACTTACTCACTTACCTACATGGAGTATCACCAATTAAAAGTAAGATGTGTGTGGAGAATAAGAATACAGTGATCCCTCGCTATATCGCTCTTCGACTTTCACGGCTTCACTCCAACGCGGATTTTATATGTAAGCATATCTAAATATATATCACGGATTTTTCAGTGGTTCACGGATTTCTACGGACAATGGGTCTTTTAATTTAAAGTACATGCTTTCTCAGTTGGTTTGCCCAGTTGATTTCATACAAGGGACACTATTGGCGGATGGCTGAGAAGCTACCCAATCAGAGCACATATTACATATTAAATAAAACTCCTCAATGATATACAATATGCTTCGCATACTTAAAAGCCCGAATTGATTTTTGATTGTTTGCTTTTCTCTCTCTCTGACATTCTCTGCTCCTGACGGAGGGGGTGTGAGCAGAGGGGATGTTCACACACTGGCCTAGAGGATACGGACGCTCCTCTAAAAAATGCTAAAAGACTACCTTCACACTGCTCCCTTTCATGCGGCTGCTTTGTCGCACAGTGCTTCCCATACTTAAAAGCCCTAACAGCACCTATTGATTCTTGATTGTTTGCTTTTCTCTCTCTGTCTCCCTCTCTCTCTCTGACATTCTCTGCTCCTGACATGCACTCCTTTGAAGAGGAAGATATGTTTGCATTCTTTTAATTTTAAGATGGAACTGTCATCTCTGTATTGTCATGGAGCACAGTTTAAACTTTTGAAAAAGAGACAAATGTTTGTTTGCAGTGTTTTAACATCCCTGTATTTACAACCTCCTGTGTTTCTGTGCAAATCTGTGACTCAAGCGCGACAATATAAAAATAACAATATAAACGTATGGTTTTTACTTTGTGGATTTTCACCTTTCGTGGGGAGTTCTGGAACGCAACCCCCTTGATCGAGGAGGGATCACTGTACTCGTAGAAAACTCACACACAAGGAAAGCATACAAGCGCCACACTGATAGCAGTTGGGTGCTGGTTTCCAGTACGCTGAACCTGCCAGGCAGCAGTGCCTCTGTGTCACCACCAATGGTTATTTTTCCTGCCAAGACATTTAGAAGAACAACAGTCCACTACTTGCTGCTGTACTGTCAGCCAGTAACGAGGCTCAGACATTAAGTAATACAGAGCTTTTATCAGCTTTCTGTCTCGCCAATATTGCTCTTCATGATTTACTAATTATTTCACAACAAAGTAGTATTTCCATAGAACTGCATATGTTTTATTTGCTCTGCTTCTTGATGCCATAGTGTATGTTATTTCACTCCTACAGACCTGATTAACAGATTTAACCTCTTTCTTGACCCCTCTCTTAGCACTAACATATTGAAAAATAGACTTATCCTATTGAAAAAGTAATAAACCCAAAGGTGTGTTGTTTTGGCACTTGCAAGCCATCATGTTAAGAAAAAAAAATGGTGCTAAAATCAGTAAAGTATATATAGAACTGTTATCTCTGGAGTAATCGTCTTGTTAAAAGCTTCTTCAATTAATGTGGTGCTGTCCCTTTTCTTAAAAGGCACTAATATTTGAGAGCTGAGCACTGTGGATGTGGGGAGTCATGATGGGAAAAAGCTTATACTGTATTCATGGTGGAGCACTTACTGACAAACAAAAAAGGAATAATAAAGTATAAAGCCATCATTTTAGATGTATTTATCTGAAACATGAAATGTTGCACTTTTGGCACATCATTCTGTTAGCAAGCAAACAGTCTGAGTTATGGAGAACTTTACAGGAAGCATGCAAACCTGTCTTACTTATATTGCTATTGGGTGGTCCTGTGACATTGAGGACGTCATTGGCAGCTCACAGCATTTTGGCCTCAGGTTCAACTGCACCTTCTGTGTGGAGTTTAAATATTCCGGTGTTTCTCTGGGAATTGTGACACAGAGACAGCATATTAAATGTAGTTTCATTCATCCAAAAAGATATACCGTACTCTATTCCTGGTGTAGCTGCGTTTGACAAAGGTTTCCAAATGGTTCAAAATAGTTCAAATGCAGCTACCAGATAGACATTCCAGCACTAATATGAGTCACTGTGCAAAAAATACTCCAGAGTCCAAGTGTCTTTAAAGATTTTAGTGAAATTCAAAGCAAACTGTTCACACAAAAAATAGAGGAAAAAGTTGATAGTACACATAAAAAAGTAAGGGATAAGGGTAAACGTATGATCTTCTGCTTAAATATCTAGGTTACATTCCTTAAAGTTTCTAGGTATTGTTCTATGCAATGGATGGGCAAAAAACTATACTGTATGCCCTTAATATATATCTGACTAACTTTAATCAAAGGGCTCTTCTGTTGTCACACAGAGTTAATATTATGAGCATTACATTTTCTAAAACGTATACAGGGTTAAACTGAATCTTCCATTATCTGTGTTAAGCTATATTGTATTAAAGTTCAAGTTAAGCAGACTAAGGAAAATTCACCATTAACATTAACTTAAAAAGATTTGACTCTTACATCCTAGCAATAATGACTCTATACACCTATATTGCACATATTATATTCTTAAGTATGCCTTTTTGTTTTTTGTTTATTTTTTGCATCTCAGAAAGTAGATTTTCATTTAAATATATTTTTTCTACTTTCTTGTTTCTAAGTTCTGTGTATTTATTTTAAGCTTATTTTCAAACAGATGAGCGAGGAAATTTTGGAAGGTGGCATTATAGCTGTTGATGATCTCTATATCAGGAAACACTCACAGAGAGAAATAAGACATAGCACCTCAACAGAAACATGTGATTGCAGAAGTGGCAATGTCATATTAAAGGGTCTTGCAGGTACAGTTACACCTTTGTACTGACTTGTAAATTGACCCAGTACGAGCGAGTGTGAGTGAGTGCTGTCCAATCCAGAGGTGACTCTTGCATTTTGCCTGACACTGCTGAGATACACTGTGGCTTACTGTGGCCCTTCAAAGGGAAAAGCAGATCCAAAAAGGGAATGGATGGAGGAACAAGTGGATGGTTGGATGCACTTTCTTAATTATTAATATCTACAAGCATTAAGACCCTAACTCATACTTTCTGGTTAACTGTTCATTATTTGTATTTAATTAACAGATTTAACTTTTTTTTTTTTTCATATTTTACATTTCCTCTTATATTTAATGTTCACATTATACAGTACTTTTTGAAAAACAGTTTATTCTTTTAATATTATTAAGCATTTTATTGATTTTATTAAAATCAAATATCATTCCATACAAGCAAGTCAAGTTTAACAAAACTAGGTTCAAACAAATCAAAGCGCACGCATGTGAAAGACAGCTAGGCCTTCAAAGTAAAACTTTAAAGTAGTAAAATAAGTAAATAGATAAATTAATACATTAATAAAAATAAATAGAATAAAAAAGAGGGAAGAGAATTCCCTTCCTTAATTTAAATGTTTATTCTAAAATGTTATTTATCAGATCCTGACAGGTTTTGAAAATGTTTTGTACAGATCCTCTAAGTGCGAATTTGATTTTTTCCAGTTTCAAATAGTATATAACATCAGTTACTCTCTGATTTAACAGAGGCGGGTTAGGATTCTTCCAGTTGAGTAAGATAAGTCTACTTGCTAATAGTGAAGTAAAGGCAATTACAGTTTGTTTGTCCTTCTCTTTATGCATGACATTTCTGGCAAAATTCTCTTGTTATTCAGGTGGAAGATCTCTGAATTGGTGTACCTTTGAAAACAGTATACTGTTTGTTAACTTTCAATATAATTTACAGACACTGTTAACAAAGTCTACACAGCAAATCCTTAATATCAGGTCATTGACTAAAGACACGGGAAAATAACCATGGATATTATTCAATTTGTCTGTCTTTTTATCTTTCCTTTACCTGCTTCATCACTCTAATAGATGATTGGATAATGGTTACCAAAACAAAGATGCAGTTTTAGACCACCTTGATTTGAACCTTTTACACCTTATGAGAGGGATTTAGGAGTCAAAGTGGACTCGACACTATCCACTATCAGACAGTATTCAAAAGCCATTGAGAAGGTTAACAGAATGTTAGGTTATATAGCACAATATGTGGAGTACAAGTCCACGGAGGTTATGCTCAACCTTTATAATGCACTGGTGAGGCCTCATCTGGAGTACTGTGTGCAGTTTTGGTCTCCAGGCTACAAAAAGGACAATTTAGCGCTAGTACAGGTCCAGAGAAGAGCAACTAGGCTCAATCCTGGACTACAGGGGATGAATTATGAGGAAAGATTAAAAGAGGTGAGCCTATACAGTTTAAGCAAAAGAAGATTAAGGGGTGACATGATTGAAGTGTTTAAAATTATGAAGGAAATTAGTACAGTGGATCGAGACTTGTATTTTAAAATGAGTTCATCAAGAACACGTGGACACAATTGGAAACTTGTTAGGGGTAAATTTCAGCCAAACATTAGGAAGTTTTTCTTTACACAGAATATCATAGGCATATGGAATAAGCTAGTAAGTAGTGTGGTAGATAGCAGGACTTTAGGAACTTTCAAAACAAGATGTTATTTTGGAACAATTAAGTGGATAGGACTGGTGAGCTTTGTTGGGCTGAATGGCCTGTTCGCTTCTAAATTGTTGTACTGTTCAAATGTTCTTTTGATTTGATTAATTATGTTTTTCTCAAATGTTCTAACCTGAGCTTTGTCCAGACTACTGTTCTTGTCTTTGCCCAAAAGTATGTCCACCTCACTCTGGCTCATTTAACCTTTCTACTACCTTTGTGCAAAGACTAAAATGTATATGACATTATTTTAATTGGCCTGGAGTTGTCATATATTATGTTTCCCTCTTTTAAAGGATTACTCTTATGTATGTTACTTACTCCATGTAGTTGTAATGGTGGCCAAAAAAAATAATCTCAGGTTTTTTGGAGAAAGTACATAACAAAGATTCAAAATGAATGGGACCCAGCAGTGACCAACTCTGGACAACAGTAAACAACGTGAAAAACATCCATGCTTTTGAATTAAAGATGCACCTCTCCCTCTTATTCATTGGTCGTTGATCAAGAATCCTGCCTTCAATTCAAATTCTCAGTGCTGTGGAAATGTGTCTTTCCTATTTATCTTTGAGTTTTATGGAAGTCAGTTTTAATAGTATTTAAGCAGAAAACGCACGTTCTGAGAATATGAATGGATGATGAACATGTGGATTGTGCGACGTGAGTGATGTGTGATTTTTTTCCTTTTTTCCATGAATGTTTTTCACATCCATTGCTGCTGTCCAGAGTTGGTCACTGTTGGGTCTCATTCAGTTTGAATCTTTGTTATGTACTTTCTCCAAGAAAACTTATGATTAAAATTATTTCTCAGCCACCTCTACAAACTACATAAGATAAGTAACATATAAAAAACTATTATTTTTGGGTGGAGTATTCCTTTGAGAACCTTGAATGAGATACTCACCCTTTTAATAAATTAACAGACCTCTTGTAGGCATTCTGCTGGTCTGAAGAAGAAAGACCATGGATTGTACTGAGACAAGTGCAAAGACCATGCACCAAATAGCCTAAATCCAGACTCTAATTATGGAAGCCTAATAATAATAAATAACTAGGGGATAAAGTCCCTGCTTGCTTTCCTCACCCACCCCCAAACCCCCAGAGGCGCGCTTCACACTAGCCACTTCGCGTCTCTGTCACTTGCGTTGTGAATGGGTGGGCTGAGCGCGCTAAGGAGATGCGGACGGATCAGCTGCTGGCTTGCTGCTGCTACCGAGCTGCGTGATCTGCATGTCGCACTGTGCATTGATCATTTAAAAGTCTGCACAGTGGCTGTCCTTTAAGCCAGCTGCTGCTTGTGCCACTTCCTTGTCTTGCAGGACGTTAAAGCATCTCCGAGAAATTGTTTGTAAGTAAGGCGTGACGTGCAAGTAGTCTCGCAGGACTTCAAAGTGTCTCTCCGAGATAATCACGTCTCAACCCAGAATTTTTTTATATAATAAATAGATAATTTGCATTGTCATTCCCCTATCTCTGAGACCATTTCTGTAATGGATTCTATGTCCTTGGTTACAGTGGTGCTATTGTACCCAGGAGTCTTTCTGCTTCTTACCAGAGACATCCTTTTCTCATGTTTTACAGGAGTTTTTTCCCATATGTGCAAAGATACTCGACCCTAACTTGAATGCAATTATGTCCCTGGCCTAGACTATTTCTGCCTTCTTTTCACATTTCTTGATTTAAGCATTAAATGAATATTTCACTTCTATTTCTGTTAATTTATATATAAAACTCTGATGTGCACTCTATGCCATCACAGAGCTGTATGAAACAGGTAAAACAATTTCATTTTTTTAATAAATTCCATTGTTTGGTCTCACCTTCTGTAAATCACTCTCCAAGCTATTTCTTTCTCCACTTACTTTCTCTCGCATTTCTAGCACTTTCTACATGTTTTTTTGCACAAAGTCGATTGGCTTAACTTGTCTAGTGCTGCCAAGCAACATTGTATTGCTGTCACTTTGTGTCCCTTAGCATATATCTTTACTTACATACTCTTGACAATCTTTAGTGATGAACATGTAAAGTTGCTTTGCTGCATCATCTGCACCACCCATCACATATGTCATGTCTTATTTTCTATTTCTCTCATAGAGCAGGCATTTACTTATGCTGTCTTTCAATCTCTTTGTAAAAAGCTTCTCTGGTTTATTCAAAATACTGTCCTCTTTGGCAGTCAACAACTGATTCAAGATTGTTTTTGTACTTGCAGTCACTCATCATCCGTTCTCCCCCACTAGAAGCACCAGCATAGATGAAAGGAGCAGAACTCAGCATTGAAATTTGGGCTGAACCCTGCCCTCTCAGCTCCTCTTACAGCAAACTGACATATTATGAGCTTCTTCAGTTTTTTCATCAAATTTGCCTCTTAGCTGAAAATATATATACATAAATAATAAATGGAGAATTCTAATCTACGTGGAATTTATTGTAACAGTGCCACCTTGGACTCCATTATGATTCTCAGCTGTGGTACCTTCTGTGTGTTATTTGCATTTCCTGTGTGTTCTAGTGGGCTTCCCCTGAAGATTCCACTTTTCTCTCTTAGTCCCAAGTCATGTCGTTGGGTGGATTGGAACTTTCTGAACTGCCTTGCTCTGAATAAATCTATTCTACAATTAACGGAAAGCATTAATTCCTGCCAAGATCTCACTGCTTTACAGTTAGACTTTGACTCCTTGTAAAAGCAGACTGGAGAATCTTGCTCAAAACAACTCTTGGATGGCTTAGTCTATTTACCTCATTATCAAGGTCATATCTTTTCTATTTGTAGAATAGCAAACCAGATAGGCCAGCTTGCACAAGTTGCCATTAAGCCTGATGTCATATTTGATTGCTTCTTGGTAGTATTTGAAATTGTACCAAATGATGGCAATGCTAGACCTACCAAGGATGGATGGTTGACTCCATAGCCCATAGACTAAGTGAGTGAAAAAAACACAGTACATAATAAGACCTTATAAACTCTTATAACAGGGTTCATCAGAGAGTATTTATAAAGTAAATCCTTCTTGGGCAAGACCCCATCATTAACAAAGACTTTCCACACCACACATTTCACACAACTTAACACATCTACTCCTACAATCACTTTTGGACATTCTCATCCAGTTATCCACTGTCACAGGTGGCTTGGGAGGTACCAGCCAGGGTGTCCCGAGGACGGAGGAGGGCTTATGCCTCCCCAGACCACGTGGGGACCGCCCTGGTAGCTTTATGGACCACGGGAACTGAGCTTGGAAGCTCAACCCTATAGGGGCCAGTGGTCACTGCCAGGGGGTGCCCCAATGCCTTTAGGGCCCTGGCCTTAAGCATTTCTGCCACACCCGGAATTGCTGGGGGGAAGAAGACCAGGAAAACCCGGAGTGCTACCGAGTGCACAGCCATTACTTCCACCACACTGGGGAGTGCCGACAGAAGCTAATCGGGAGGCACCTGGAGCACATCCGGGTGGGGATAAAAGGTGCCGCCCCTCTCCATTTAATGGCTGGAGTCGGGAGGACGAAACAAGGAGGACAGGAAAGGAGGCCTGAAGAGAAAGACAAAAGGCATTGTGAGGCCTGGACTTTTGGGGGAGTTTTGGGGTTGTGTTGCACTTATTGTAAATAGTATGTATATTAAACGTGTTGGGTGAACCATCGCTGTCCGCTTGTCTGTGTCCGGACCATATCCCACACCACTCATTCACATTACAGACACATTAAGTTGACTAAATCTGTTAAATGTATGCACAAGAGAAGGAATCATCAACTATATGTTTCACTTAATTCATTCTGGTGTTATTATCATTCCTAATGTATAAGGTCAATCATTTAAATTCATACTACATGTGCTACCCAGATAAGTCGGGTTGAAATGTAAGTAATCATCACAGACCTCATGTTTTGTATCTGATCCATGGGTTGTTCATTTCGTCTGTTATAATAATACCCCTGCAGCAGCCTTTTCTTCTTCAGATAGAGCCACCCATTTCCGTTGTTTCCCCTTTCCACTCTTATTGTTGAAGTGATTTACTGGGAAATGCGGCGGTGGTTGTTACTGCATTGGTCTGGTTTAGGGACTCTAGCTTAGATGTGTTGGGGCTTTGGTTTTCTGACATGCATGTCAATCTATCATTATTTTCATTCACCCATTGCCCACCAATCAAAGTCTTCAGTCATTAGGATTACATCTATAAACCTTGTTCATGTGGCCCAAGTGGTTGTAAGATAGTCACTATCATATTGCTGTTGCTGGCACTTAACATCGGACAACAGAATAGGCTAATTAGAACCAATTGTCTTATTTTTAGACCCTTATTTGATATTTTAACACTAGAATTACCAGAGCCTACGAAAAAACTCGTAATTCCGTCCCACCTTAAACTGCTTCTTAAATCCCTTCACACCTCTCCGCCAGCGTCCTTTGTCTTCTAAATGTGCTGATAAAGAGAAGCTCGGAGCAGCCCGGCTATTCCATCCCCCACCAATTTAGAACTGCACGAACTTCTCTCGCTCATGCCTTGATTGAGTATCTGGATGAAGTGGAGTTTTAGAGTGAAATAATAGATGCGTTGTTTGGAACACCGCATTTCATGTCTGTTCACGTTCTACAGTAATCTGTGTCAACACATTGTTAAAACAGAAGCGTTTTTATATTCTAGTAGTAGATGACAAAATGTAGGCATAAACTATATAATGTATGAGCCTGAAGTCCAAATAGCAAAGAAACATTTTCACAAGAATAACACAATTGCTTTTATTCAAAAAAAAATGAAAAAAAAAACGCTAAACATGTACGCACATTTTATTGTAACTGCCCCCTGGCTAAATGACTCAGCCCCCCTTGGGATCAAAGGGTCAGGTTGATCGCCCCTCTTTTAGAAGTAAATTTTAGCATTTTTTAAAAAAAAGCATACATTTGATTTCTTGAAACAGCGGGCAATTTACCCATCCATCCATCCATTTTTTATCGGGGGGGTCTGGGGGCAGCAACAAGCAGGGGCCCCAACTTCCTCCCCCACTTCTTCCAGCTCTTGGGAGAATCCCAAAGCCCCCCGGGAGAATAGCCCCTCAGCTCCGGGGTTTCCCCTGGGGCCTCCCCGGTTGGGGGGCCGAACCCCTCACGGGGAGGCGCCAGGAGGACCCTGATCAGTGCAACCCCCTCTCTACTTTCAATGCGGGGGAGCAGCGGCTCTGAGCCTCCCCATGACTGAGCCTTTTACCTATCTTTAAGGGAAACCCAGACACCCCCCGAGGCCCTTTCCCCGTTTAATTTATCTGTTTTGGGCACACCCCGCTCATACCAAAGGGGAGGGGAGGAAGGTAGTACTAAAAGGGAGTTTGCCTTCCGTCAGCTCCTTTTCACACGCGACCCAAGCCGATCATCTGGGCACCGATCCCCCTTTGATCTTCCCCCCTTCTTCCCCCACTGTGAACAAGACCCCCAGATACTTGAACCCCCCCCCGGGGGGGTCTTCCCCCAAACCCCGGGGGGGCACTCCACCCTTTTTCCCTGAGGACCTGCCTCGGTTTTGGGGGGGCTGATTTATCCCAAGCCACACTCCCCCGAACCCATCCAGAAAGGGTGAAAATCCGGCCGATGAAGCAAACAGGACAAATCATCTGCAAAAAAACAGTGACCCAATCCCGGAATCCCCCAAACGGGCCCCCTTTAAAACCCCCCGCCTAAAATTCTGTCCATAAAAATTATGAAAGAATCGGTGACAAAGGGCAGCCCTGGCAGTCAACCCCACAAACCCCAAGGCTAAACTTAACCCTGCGGCCAAAATTTTGGGGGGGGGGAAACCCCCCAAGGTTCCCCCGACGGTTGTTGAGACCCGGGAAAAAAAGGAAGCAAAAACTTCCCTTTACCCGGGCCCATTTTTAATATCCCGGAGGCCCCCCCCCCCCCCAACAGGATTCCCCAAAGGGAAAAACCCCCTCCCCAAAGGGGGAA
>NC_053159.1:140965391-141075391 GCF_016835505.1 Polypterus senegalus | reverse complement strand
ATATATGTATGTGTATGTATATATATGTGTATATATATGTGTATATATATGTATGTATATATATATGTATATGTATATATATATGTATATATATGTATATGTATATATATATGTATATATATGTATATGTATATATGTATATGTATATATATATATATATGTATATATATATATGTGTATATATATGTATATGTATATATATATATATGTGTATATATATGTATATGTATATATATATATATGTATATATATATATATATGTATATATATATATATATATATATATATGTATATATGTATTCTGGAACGCAACCCCCGCGATCGAGGAGGGATCACTGTATTTGCTATTTTCAGTCCAGTTCATTACTCATTGACCCTTCCAACTCCCACAGCCTGCTCCAGCTCCCGTTTTTTTAAACCTTTTGTCTCTTTGCATGGAGAGCCAAACGGGGCACTCTGCTGTCAGTGTCTTTAGTTACCGGGTACCTAGTACCCAGTGACCTCAACCCTATGTTTCTTTTAGCGTTTTTATTTTGCATAGGCTGAAGTCCACTCTCCGCTAGCCTTCTTACTGGTTGGTGCCAAAAACAAATGCTGATCAAACAAATGCTTGAAGAGGAACCAAATTACTGGCAGTACTCTGTTTAACCTGCTTCTTGTTCCTACTCCCAGTTCGTTATTCCAGTTGCACAATGAGATGGGGGGCTTCCTCTTGGTGGTCAGAGCATATTTATATTAGTATACAATACCAAGTTCCTCTTCAAGCTTTGAGAGCCATTGGCACTGACCCACTTCAAGCATAAGCACTCATAGTCTGAAAGAACTACGGCAGATCTTCACATTCAAACACTGTACATGACACACTGATCAGTCTGCCTTCCCTCAACTATGGTGTACTTCTGCTAAATAATTAAATCAACAATGTTTATTTACATCGATGATGTGTTCTGCCAATCAGTAGAGGATGATATAGTTAACCATTGGCTCAGCTTAACTGAGAACACTTAACATAGTGTTTATATTCCTGTAATGCATATAAAATCCTAGACAAGATTATGTAGGATTGCTCAAACACATTTAAGACAGTTGTTAATATTTTTTTCCAGCTGGTTCTTTTTACTCCTTAAGATCAGAAAACATAGTGTATCTGCACATGTATCTTTATATAAATGGAGGTACTTTGAGTCTATACGTGTTTCACAAATGAAATACCCAAATATATTACTTTTTGCATTATAGTGATATTTTTGTGTTTCCTCCACATTATGATTATCAATTTAGCAGGTTTTTTACTCTAAGAAATATTCTGTAAAAAGTGAATATTTATCAAGTAACTACAGTAATATAATAATAAACAGTACCACGCAAAATTCTAAAGGAAAGCACAAAAATTTAGTTTTTTCTCTCTCTTTTACAACCACAGCAGATATTTATTACAGGTAACCTGAATATATCTTTTTTTTTATGCCAGATCAATTTAGGCAATGTTTGTCAATTTGGCAGAGAACTAATTTGCAGACTGCATGTGGAAATGCTTGATGACTAAGGTATCCAAATTATACATTCCTCACATTATAAAAGCTGTTTTAATATGGTGATTTTTTAAAGCAGTTAAAATGTTAACAGGAAAAACAGAAATATGGTTGTAATTTTCCATTGTCTTTAATGAGAAAGAAATCAAGCTTCCTGTGGTGGATACTTTACATGTGTAGCATAACCCATATGTAAGCTAGTGTTCTTAGATTTAAGAGTGATCCGAAAAACAACAAAGGGAACAGTAAAATATTGTTAAGGTGCCAGAGAAGTATTTAAAAAATTTCTATGTGCAACTGTAGATCCAAAAGCAGAGCATTTTTTTTCTGTCCTAAAATATGTTATGTAGTGGTGTATATAAGAAATGAAAGGATTTCCATTTTACCATTGAAGATACAAGCTTACCATTCAAAAATACAAAAAGGCTGTTCACTTATGTGCAATGTTAGTATGAAGTAGAAAAAACAGTTGTTCTTTTACTTTAAAACTTTAGTTTAAGCCTTCAAGTGAGAGTTTTTTTTTTTAATAAGTGTAGTAATTTAAAATAGTGACATTGATCTTAGTGCCTAACTGAAGTTTTGGTGCTGGTGTACATTTCTTTTGTTACAGTTAGCCGATAAAAGGTATCATTTTGATTTCTCATTCTCTTCCTCCAAGGACAGTTTTGCATATTTCTACCAAAGAGTTTTTGTCTCCCCCGTCCACAGAATATTGTCCCAGAAGCATTGTGGAGAATCTAAGGGGCCTTTTTGCGAACGTGGCATATGCAAAAATGTTACTTCAATGAATACCATTTTTACTCAGTGTTTCGTTTCCAAAGGAAAACCATTTTACAATAAATAAAAACAAAATCAACTCCTGGCCCTTATTCTTTAATTAATAAAAAGTACCTACAACAATTTACTTGAACAGCTTTTTAAATTAAATTGTTACATTTTTTATAAATAACAAATGCCTGTGTTAGTGAGCTTTGTGATGCTGTCTAAAGGTAAGTCAGTTGACATTGATGGACTGAAAGCCAGAAGTCTACATGACCATCATCATCAAGTCCTTCCATGAGAACCCTAAATACAAAGAGGACTGTTTGATTTATGTCAGGTAGATTGCCCAGAGGGAACTGGGCGGTCTCTTGGTCTGGAATCCCTACAGATTTTTATTTTTTTTTTCTCCAGCCTCTGGAGTTTTTTTGTTTTTGTTTTTTCTGTCCACCCTGGCCATTGGACCTTACTTATTCTATGTTAATTAATGTTGACTTATTTTTATTTTTTATTGTGTCTTCTATTTTTCTATTCTTCATTTTGTAAAGCACTTTGAGCTACATTTTTTGTATGAAAATGTGCTATATAAATAAATGTTGTTGTTGACAGTTGAGTAACAACACAGTGAATTTATGTTGCAAATTACTGTCCAAGAGGCATGCACAAAAACATTCCTAACAATGCAGGAAAAGTTCAATGAAATATAGTGAGGGATACCTGTACTATTGTCAACAAATATAAGTAATGGCAGTAAAAAATTTTGTCCTTTAAAGTAACTATGAATGTATTCCCCTTAATTTTGTAAAATTCACATTTTAGAACATAGATTTAGAACCTGATGCCTGTCAATTGCAGTCATTCTATGTCTTTTACATGTCTGATTTCTATTGTTAGCCGTTTCTTGCTGGAGTTTGTAAGAGAACTCAGAATTAGAAGTGTTAGAGGCATTGTAAAATGTTCCAATAAACTGATTTGACAGTTTATTTGAAAATAATTTACAAGACAAGTATGAGCCTTTACATATAATACAGTGTTAAATATCTTCTAAATGTAAAGATACAAAGGAGTGACCAGTGCAGATGATTTTTTTTTCATGTCAGTGACATCCAGGAGCTTGTTCAAATCATATATTTAAGTAAGGTGGCTAAGAATCACTGCCTTAAGTAGATTGTCTGTTATTTGTGTCTTAGCTGATATAATCAGTCCATATTGTTATACTATAAGTTGTAATGCATGAATACCTTTAATTCCAAAGGGTTGGCAAACTTTTTCATTCAGCTGTTTTTTCATATAGACTTTTTGGTGATATTTCAAGTGCCTTATTAAAAATCACTCCTAGTCCACATCTTTAGCCTCTAATATTTGGTACATGGCAATGTATAAAACCATTAGGAAAAAACCCAGGTAAAGGAGATATATAAATATGTTTAAGCTTAGTTTCAGTAAGGAAAAAGATGTGCATCTGTGTCAAAAAAGAATGTTTTATAGACAGAATGGTGATGCTTTCACATGAAAGATGCCTTAATATGTAATAAATGGGAAGATCTGACTTTATCGGAGGTTGGAATTATTTGTATATATTGATTTTGAATCTGAACCGGTTAGTAATTATTAAGTTGCTGTTACTCTATATAATAACTAATGTGGATATAAATTAGAGGAAATTATACTATGGGATCATACATAGTTGCCAGTTTAAATCACAAATCTGCAGCCTGGATGGTGTTTTAAAGTCAAGTGTTTGTTTTTTTTTTTTGCTTCCTTTAGTTTAAAATGTGGAACCACAAGGTATTTCCATTTGTTTTGTCAGAAAACATTCCAATTTTTTACAATACATAAACATTTCTTTCAGATGCAGTGCAAGTATGTAACAAACAGGTGTTAAAAACAAAAAAAAACAGGCTACTAAAGCTTTATTTTCTGTATGCAATCTTGTATGTCTGTAGTACTAGGGTTTTGTACCATGTTAGCCATTATGAATGTAGTGAAAAGTCAAGCAAAATGACACCTTTTATTGGTAACGAAAAAGATTACAATATGCAAGCTTTTGAGGTAACTCAGACCCCAAGTTGTAAGCATCTTGCCTAAAGAAGGGGCCTGAGTTGCCTCGAAAGCTTGCATACTGTAATCTTTTTAGTTAGCCAATAAAAGGTGTCATTTTGCTTGAGTTTGTCTCCAGGGATATACTTGGCTTTTTGCAGAAGCTCTTTTAAATGAAAAAAAACACATATGTGCATAAACACTATACAGTAGTCTGAACACACACTACAATGACATAAAAGGAAAAAAAATAAAAAGTACTTCTGACTTGACAGTCACAGTGAGGCAATATACAGGCATATTACTGTTGGTATAAAGAAGCCCCTGTAGCCTTTCCTGTCACATTTCTGCTGAATGATTCATTGAAAGTAATCAGTGCTAGATGTGCAGCATAGTTCATGATGACACTCAGTTTTGTTTTAATTCTCTCTTTCAGTACTACATTCAGGGTGTGCATCTCATAGCTGAACCTGTCCTTTTTATTAGCTCTTTCATTTGATGGGCCTTTCTTGAAATGATGTTATCAGCCTAATACACCACAACGTAGAAAATCACACTGACCATCACAGAGTTGTAGAATATGTAAAGGATGTCATTACCCATACCCAAGGAATGTAGTCACCTGAGAAAAAAGAGCCTGCTTTGCCTTTTCGTATATAGTTCCATCTTTGTTATGAGACTAGTTCGACCTGTCATTAATGTGGACCCCCAAGTACCCGTAGGAGTGCACCACCTCTGCATTCACTCCCTGAATAGTGACCAGACATAGAGGCCGATTTCCTTGGTTTTGTTGCTGTTACATTGAAGAGAATTTTTTCTGCACAAAAAAACAAAAGTTATCCACCTGACTCCTATACTCTGTTTCATCCCCTTTATTGATAAGCAGGTGTAATAAGTACTGAGTTAATGTATCGTAAGAATCTGTGCAAGTGACATGACCTGGTGGTGAGATAGGACTGCTCCTTGTGGTGCTCTGGCGTTGCTCAAATCCATAACATAAATACATATATTTTTTGAGAAAATGGAAAAAAATGTATTTTGTTTTGACCATTACATTTAATACATGCTTGTTTATAATGCCACTAAAGACTGGTGAAACCTTTTTTAGTTGGACATGCAAGTAAGAATTTCAGTGCACTCTGTGACAGTACTACAATTTTGAACTGAAAGGAAAGAAAAATCTTTCTTTCTTAAAACATTTAATGTCATTTTAATATTGTCACTTTGAATATATTTGTAATTTTTTTTAAACTATGATGATTTGAATAATATTTTTTTTTTAAGTTGATGAAAATATAAGAAAATTGGAAAATGACCAAAAATTAGAAAATGCATTGGCATTTTCATTATCTTTTTGCTTGCTTATCAGTAAGTCTACTAACATTGTTCATTGTTTATGTTAATATTGATGTCAACAATAGTCCTGGATTTTGCTGTTATGTCTACATTGAATAACAAATATTTGTAATAAACTCCTGCTTACAGCACTCTGTACAATTTAATATTTATATGCAATCTAATGAAATATTCAGGGAAGCACGGTGGCGCAGTGGTAGCGCTGCTGCCTCGCAGTTAGGAGACCCGGGTTCGCTTCCCGGGTCCTCCCTGCGTGGAGTTTACATGTTCTCCCCGTGTCTGCGTGGGTTTCCTCCCACAGTCCAAAGACATGCAGGTTAGGTGGATTGGCCCTAGCGTGTGCTTGGTGTGTGGGTGTGTTCTGCGGTGGGTTGGCACCCTGCCCAGGAGTAGTTCCTGCCTTGTGCCCTGTGTTGGCTGGGATTGGCTCCAGCAGACCCCCGTGACCCTGTGTTTCGGATTCAGCGGGTTGGATAATGGATGGATGGATGGATGGATGGATGAAATATTCGAATATATTGTCAAGTAAGCCAAAATTAGAGATCAATATTGCATTGTACCGTTGAGTTTTTTTAAATGTGCTTTGTGGTGTTATCAGTTATATCAAAAGCATAAAAAACATAACTAAATTTAAAGATAGTAAATGAACACTTTTAATAATGCATTTTTAATTTAGGCCTGATGAACTGAAACTTATGATTAATAAATGTTCATCTCATAATCTTGCATATTACACCATTGGAATATTTCACGTCATCATCCTTTCATTCTTAAGCCTGTCATTTAACTTGCTAGGTATATTTATGTCACATTGTTTATGACAAATTTCTGAAAGCAACTCATCTGGAGATATTCTGTACTCAGTACAGGTTTTGTAGGATGATATCACGTCATTTTAATTTGTGTCACAGTGTTTACCTTGCATAACGTCATTCAGATTTTGCCAGTTATGTCATTTGGTTTTAAAGTATTGTGTGATAGAAAGTTGATAAGGAATATGATGTATTTAATATGTAGTATGTAGTGATAGATGGAATTTTTAGGATAAAGAAATGAGTATCAATTTGTTGTCTCTACTACCCATGTAGGAAAGGAGTTTTAGTCAATCTGTAATACCACAGGTTGCCAGTGGTTGTTTACATTCTAAATCCCTGCCCCCATGCTACTTGCATATTACCACATGTCTCTCCATCTCTCTCTCTCTCTTTCTCTCCTGCTAGGATATTAAATTCAAACCCCACAGATATAATTTTAATATACAGATATGAAACTTAATAGTTTTTTTTACAGATTTTTCATGCATACTCAATTATCTGGTCCTGGGAGTTTGGGATAACTAAAGAGTGAAATTATGCTTCTTATTTTGAAAAAAAAAAAAAATACATTAAAAACATACAGTCAGTTTAGACACTCAATTGTTTGGACACTGTATCAATTCATATTTCTTACTTCATAAAATAGATTGTGGTGAAATTTATCAGGGGTAGTTAATTATGAATTACTGTCTTTACTGTCAAATGAATTCTTTGTGTGTAATCTGCATTGTTTTCTAAATACTATTCTGCACATTTTCCAAATATGCATTCCTTATAAACTAACTGAATTGATTTCAGGTTCAAAGAAAACTGAATTAAATGTTTGAAGCTGGATGGGAAAACTATTAATTGCCGGTTATTGAGAAAATAGCTAATGCCATATATTATTTTTGCGTAAGAGATATGATGCACTGCAGGAGACATTCTTTCTCTCCATATAAGTGGAGGTTTCTTTACTGCCACACATATTTTGATTCTGTCCGATTAATTTCTCTGGGTTGTTTATTACTTTTAAGTTTTTGGGCTATGTACAGCCCTATGATAATAGCCTTGATATAATCTGAAAGTATCTGTTTGAGAAATTTTATGATAATGCAGTGTAATATTTATTTTTTTTTAACATGTTTAGAAGATCCTCGCCACTGCTGATCCTTTACTTGTTTAATATTTCTGCTTTTTTTGTTGTGTGTACAGTACATATCTAAATAATAGATTTGGTTTTACCTAAGCAGGTTTATATTAGATTGATTTTATGTCAAGTTTGGTTTATTTATTTATTTTGTTTTAATTGTTAAGTTACCCAACACCACCTTTGCTTTATTCTTTTTAACTAAGAATTGATACAATATATATTTCTGTTTCAATTTTTCAATTAAACCTAGAAATGAATAAAAATATTAATCCACCTAAATGGTCAGTAATGTTTGCAAGACAGGCCATTTTAAATTGTTTTATTCAAACAATAAATAGTTGTAAGAGGGTAGTTCATTTAGATCTCAAAAAAATGCAAACAGCCTTTTCTTGGGGAATATCTCCACACACACACACACACACACACACACACACACACACACACACTGTTCCTATCTTATCCAAAACAGTACTGCTCACATTACTACTTGAAATGAAACCTGCAGTTCTCATTTACTTAATAATGCCATGTGATTAAAGCCTAACTAATTCATTAGCTAATTAAAAAAATAACTGTTTAACCACTCTTGTCTTTACTGTTTGCAGCATGCTTGGTTTGTGCCTATGTACCTGGGGAGGATATACTGTATCATAAAAATGTTTGCTCCCTTCCTAATTTTTTAATACAAATTGTTACTTGTCTTGAACCAAAATCTTATATTAGGTTTGGGGTACCTGAAGAATCAAATAAGACTTTTTTTATATTATGTAATTTATTGAGGTTATCCAACATTAATCAACATAGTGTGAAAAATAAAAACTGGTTGCATCACCATTTGCTTCAATGACTGAAAACAAATGCATACTATTTCAGTATCAGACTTTGACATGCTTGTGGAGAGATTTTAACCCAGTATTCCACATAGAACTGTTTTTAAACCATTAACTGCTTGTTTTGGGTCCTGTCAAAAACCTTGTCCTATGTCCAGATTTAACTGGCCCTTGAGGTCAAAAGTAGTCAGCCTATACCATATTTTTCCTTGTTTAGTGCTTTTTCTTCTTACTTTTGGTTTTCTTTCCGTTAAATGACAAACAGGCCATGTATCAACTTGATTTATTCATTACAGTGGATCTTCTGAAGTCTACGACAATCTAGGCCAAAATGAGCAGAGTGAAGAAGCACAGAAGGTTGACAGTGAATTTAAAGTGTTCAACTAAGAATAGACTGCAGAATACTTTTTACGGTGGTTGTAATAAAGACTATATTTATTACTTTTAATTATGTAAGCAGTTTTAAGTTTTTCACATAACAGCCAATGATCTCTGACATAATAAATTCAGTATGAAAATGTGTATAAAATAATTGTATAACTCAACAAGAAAACTGAACTATTTACACTTAAAATTTGCTAGAACACTAGTTCAATCAGGTATGATATCTGTTTATATTTTCTTAATATACAGACAACTAAGTTTAAATGGAAATGATTTTTAAAGATGACAGTGAATCAGTAAGTACATGAATGACTGGAAACTGTAAATGTTCAGAACTTTGATAGCAAATGGAAGAGCATGATGTTGACAACAGATAGAGCCTAAAAAGAACTGTTAATGTAAAGTATATTTGAATATTCCCCAGGCAATAATTATAAAGAAAGGTAACCTTTTATGGTTAAAATTGCACCTTCATTTACATACATGGAATATTTGTTGTCGGATATGAACAATTTACATTTGTGTATGAGTACTGTATATGCATACAGCCTCATGAGCGACTTATTAAAGCATGTACCAGTTTACGCACTCCTTGAACATTAAAAAGGAAATAACAGCTTTGAGTCATAAAACTAGTCTCAGGGTCTCATGTAGAAAGCAGCAGTTCATAAACATTTTTTGTATGTTTATGACACATATATAGTGTTATTTTAGATTTTAATGAAAACGTACAGAGGAAGGTGCATTCTGCCCCAGATGAAAGAAAAAATTCATATGTGCAAAATTGTGTACATACTACATTGCTGTTATACGTTAAGTGACCATAAACCTTGTGCCACAGTAGGATCAACAGTATGAATTTTGGCCCAAGTATAAGTGCTGTATTTCAATCCATATCTTAGGGAGAGTTTATGTATCGGTATGCATTCAACGAAATACCTACCATACACAGCAGAGCTTCTGTTCAAAATACTCCACATATGTACCTGTGCCACATCCTTTAGTCACTCTACAGTACTCTTAGCAAATGCATTATTTCACTGATTTTTTTGGCTGCTGATGTCATTCCTATTATAATCAGCTTTCCCAATTCTGTCAAATATAGTCAATAACAGTTTATACCTTATAAAGTAAATAATCTCCTAATTACTGTAAATTATATTTTTTATGATACTTCATTTCATAAATCATCAATGTGTTACTTTCAGCTGTATGGCTACCACCCTGTGGTTGTTTAATCAGTGAGTTATTTGTATGAACAGAGTGCTGTTACAATTTTTTTGACATTGAAACATTTATTTTATTGTGGTTGCTATTAATACAAAAAATTATGCAATTTATTATACTGAATCCAGTTTTTTTAAGGAACAGTCAGATTTTATTATGCGTGATTCAAGGCTAACTATATTGTATCTGATCATATTAATAATTTATTTTTTACATCAAAGATAATCTCCAAATACAGTAGAATCTGTTATCACAATCTCTTTGTCAACTATTACCCAGATATTTTTTGCAACAACTGAGAAACAAGTTCCAGTTTCTACTGTTTTGTTCCTATTTATTTTTTATACTTTTAAAATAATGGCTGAGTATATATAAACTTAATTTGTGTAAATTAAATACATATATCTTCTCTTAAGTGGATAGTGTGATATAATTATAAAGTGAATTGACCTGAATGTCATTTGGATTATATTTGTAAGGATGTGAAGTATTTCTGTTAGTAGGAGATGCATAACAACAACGCGATGCATGGAATTACTTGTAACAAACATCTTAGTTGGAAGCATTGCCTTTTTCAGTCCTCTCTTAGAGGATAGGTCACAGGTGCACTCCACTATTGTCCCTGACTTGGTCATATTTTGTAAATGAAGACTACGACTTAAAATTAATAGAAAAGTCATGTGGATAGAGAGAAAGAGCGAGAGAGAACAAATTAACTTTAATTGTCCCCAGTGGGAAACTTGCCTTTTTACTGAAGCTCTTTAAATAAATAAATACATACATAAATTTATATATAAAAATATATATATATATACAGTATATATACAGTGGTGTGAAAAACTATTTGCCCCCTTCCTGATTTCTTATTCTTTTGCATGTTTGTCACACAAAATGTTTCTGATCATCAAACACATTTAACCATTAGTCAAATATAACACAAGTAAACACAAAATGCAGTTTTAAATGATGGTTTTATTATTTAGGGAAAAAAATCCAAACCTACATGGCCCTGTGTGAAAAAGTAATTGCCCCTGAACCTAATAACTGGTTGGGCCACCCTTAGCAGCAATAACTGCAATCAAGCGTTTGCGATAACTTGCAATGAGTCTTTTACAGCGCTCTAGAGGATTTTTTGCCCACTCATCTTTGCAGAATTGTTGTAATTCAGCTTTATTTGAGAGTTTTCTAGCATGAACCGCCTTTTTAAGGTCATGCCATAGCATCTCAGTTGGATTCAGGTCAGGACTTTGACTAGGCCACTCCAAACTCTTCATTTTGTTTTTCTTCAGCCATTCAGAGGTGGATTTGCTGGTGTGTTTTGGGTCATTGTCCTGTTGCAGCACCCAAGATCGCTTCAGCTTGAGTTGACGAACAGATGGCGGACATTCTCCTTCAGGATTTTTGGTAGACAGTAGAATTCATGGTTCCATCTATCACAGCAAGCCTTCCAGGTCCTGAAGCAGCAAAACAACCCCAGACCATCACACTACCACCACCATATTTTACTGTTGGTATGATGTTCTTTTTCTGAAATGCTGTGTTCCTTTTACGCCAGATGTAACGGGACATTTGCCTTCCAAAAAGTTCAACTTTTGTCTGATCAGTCCACAAGGTATTTTCCCAAAAGTCTTGGCAATCATTGAGATGTTTCTTAGCAAAATTGAGACGAGCCCTAATGTTCTTTTTGCTTAACAGTGGTTTGCGTCTTGGAAATCTGCCATGCAGGCCGTTTTGCCCAGTCTCTTTCTTATGGTGGAGTCGTGAACACTGACCTTAATTGAGGCAAGTGAGGCCTGCAGTTCTTTAGACGTTGTCCTGGGGTCTTTTGTGACCTCTCGGATGAGTTGTCTCTTGGGGTAATTTTGGTCGGCCGGCCACTCCTGGGAAGGTTCACCACTGTTCCATGTTTTTGCCATTTGTGGATAATGGCTCTCACTGTGGTTCGCTGGAGTCCCAAAGCTTTAGAAATGGCTTTATAACCTTTACCAGACTGATAGATCTCAATTACTTCTGTTCTCATTTGTTCCTGAATTTCTTTGGATCTTGGCATGATGTCTAGCTTTTGAGGTGCTTTTGGTCTACTTCTCTGTGTCAGGCAGCTCCTATTTAAGTGATTTCTTAATTGAAACAGGTGTGGCAGTAATCAGGCCTGGGGGTGGCTACGGAAATTGAACTCAGGTGTGATACACCACAGTTAGGTTATTTTTTAACAAGGGGCAATTACTTTTCACACAGGGCCATGTAGGTTTGGATTTTTTCTCCTAAATAATAAAAACCATCATTTAAAAACTGCATTTTGTGTTTACTTGTGTTATATTTGACTAATGGTTAAATGTGTTTGATGATCAGAAACATTTTGTGTGACAAACATGCAAAAGAATAAGAAATCAGGAAGGGGGCAAATAGTTTTTCACACCACTGTATACATATATATATGTACACACACACACACATCAGAATAACAAAGGAAAAAAGGAGAGAGAGAAAAATGTACTTAGATGGAAGCTTTAGTCCAAAGGACAAGTAGCATGATTCATTTTGAAAATGTAAATTATCTATGTCTTTCATTGGTTTAAATTTACAAAGATGATATATTCAAAGGATAATTTTATGTAATGACATGGTGTTAGATCTGTAAGCTGATTTCTTGATTTGTAAATGTATGTAGTTAATTAAAAACAAACAAAAAACTAATTAGTTTACCACTACTAATATAAAGTGGAATAATTTCAGTGATTTCTGATTTTGTATTCTAGGACTATGAATATTTTCATCTGTTAATCTGAAAAATTAAACAGAGCAACTTTAGGTTGTTTCATTGAGATGAACAAACTTCCAGGTTTGTTGATCTCCATTTATATGTGTTCTGATTGAACCTCAGTGAATCTCTTTTTACTTTGACTACCTTTATTGTATCCAGCCTGGATGAGAAGTAGTATTTGAGCGCTGGTTGATATTATTATTAGTATACTAGATCTGAGTGACTTTTTTTTTTTTTTTTATAATAATACTGTATCACTAAATGTATTGTTTGAATGTGTTATAGATTTAATTCTAAATTGAATATTCATTGGCAAGGGAAGGACAAGATGAAAAGTAAATTTAATGATTTGGAATCGTTTTATTAGGCCGGCTATCTGCAAATGACCCCAAATGACTCGATTGGTGATTAGCAAGTTGGCTGAATCTATGAAAACATTTTTTTTTTTTCAGAATCATTTTTTCAGGTTTTCCAAACTTTACGATAATCATTAATTATTTGTAGTGCACCTTTTAATTAAATGTAACAGTACTTGAGGATTTGTACATGTCATTTTGCTGCCAGAACTTAAACTGTAAACTGAGAATGGGCATTCAAACTTTTAGAACAGAGTGAAGACAGTAATATTGGCTTTTATATTTAAAAAAAGTGAAGTCGTAAACTGAGATATTGGAATTTGTGGAGTCATCTTGTGCATGGAGAGGAACGGCAGACTTGCTTGTTGAAGTTGGAGTGTAAGGAAAAACAGGTACTTCTTTGGAAGTAATTAAAGAGAATGTTCAAATATTTTAATTTTGTCCTGTAATCAAGATGAACACTGTGTGTAGCCAGTGAACTTTTTTTTAGTACAGCAACTCACATTTTTAATTAGAAAAAGATTAGATTAAGAAGAATTTTTCCTCGCTGCTTAGTAATGAATAGGCAAATGTGTCCATTTTATCTTTAAACATGTTAGCCATCTATGTTCTTGAACAACTTAAACTTTTGTTACAAATGTGGCATGCAATTATGACAAGCATTTTATTTACTTTTATGCTGTGTATTATGAATAAATATTTTGTGTACATGTTTTGTTAGTTTAAAATGTATGTTCTAAGGGAAATTTATTTAAATATTTTTTGTAGTCACTGACCATTAAGTGTGGAGAATTTCATTTTGTTAATGAAAGAAATTAATTGGTGACGGTTCACTTTAATTATTAAAATGCTACTTTAATATAGAAGATAAGGATTCTACATGACTGGTTATACAGGATCTTAAAAAAATTTAAAAGGATAAAAAAAATTAGAATTGGAATAAGACATGTAGTAACATGAACATCAGTGGAGTAACATGATCATCAGTGATCGCTGTCGGCCCTAAAAAAAAGTTAACTGGAGCATCCATACAGAATAGATAAATATATTCTGATATATATGAAATATATTCCGCAGCTGCGACGCATGCACCTCAGTAACTGCCACTCTGTCATCTTCGGCCTGGGGATACTGCAAGCGGTGGTTGGATGGAGGCTGGAGGGGAGCGACTTCACTGCTCGCACAATGTAGTGTTCCTCGGGCAGCTGCCGGCGGCAAGCGATATCACTGCCCGCTTACCACACACGGCTGCCTTGTTCAATCTCGGTGGGCGGCTGGTGATGCTGCAAGCGGTGACCCGCTTGTGGCTGAACAGAGGCCAGTAAGGGTGGATGGGGCAGCAGCGGCAGTTTGCTTTGTAGTGTGCATGGGTTATAAATACAACTAAAATATGATGATAAAAGTGTTTTCACAAAAAAGTTGATTAGTAGTATTTGTTTGTAATTAATACCTACAGTACAGGCCAAAAGTTTGGACACACCACTCATTCAATGTGTTTTCTTTATTTTCATGACCATTTACATTGGTAGATTCTCACTGAAGGCATCAAAACTATGAATGAACACATGTGGAGTTATGTAATTAACAAAAAAAGGTGAAATAACTGAAGACATGTTTTATATTCTAGTTTCTTCAAAATAGCCACCCTTTGATCTGATTTCTGCTTTGCACACTCTTGGCATTCTCTCGATGAGCTTCAACAGGTAGTCACCTGAAATGGTAAGTACATAACTCCACATGTGTTCATTCATAGTTTTGATGCCTTCAGTGAGAATCTACCAATGTAAATGGTCATGAAAATAAAGAAAACACATTGAATGAGGAGGTGTGTCCAAACTTTTGGCCTGTACTGTATGTTTGACCAAATACTTTTTAAACTGAACTAAGATGACAAATTGGTAATCTACCTGTAATTAATTCTGTTTTAATTTCTAATATCAGGACCTCAAAGTGTAAAAACTTCTAGACCTTTTGGTGATATTCAAAATAACGCTGTTGAAAATAGAAGTCTGCATCCTCGACCTTAAATATATCATTAATGATGACAGATAAAATCACTGGGAAGTAAAGCAATGGTTTCTTTGATTTATGCTGCGTGCGTGTGCTGTCAGACAAATGATAAATTCGAGTTTCCAAGTGAAGAATTCCATGTGAATCCACTACAAATTTGGAGCTATAAGTCAAACAATTCAGAGAAAACAAAGCTACCAGAAATTTCCGTTTTGTGACGTAACTTTGACATCTCACCGTTGTATTTTTTAAGGATCTGCTGGTGGACTTTTGAATAGTATGGAAACTGAGCAGCATGTCACAAAGACAGCACAACTTATTTGTCATTTCTTTCCATCTACCAACCCTTCCAGGGCGGTGAAGTCTATTCCAGTCTAATTGGGCTTAATGCAGAAAACAAAACTGAATAAGACATCAGTCCACACTCGTGTGCACAACCATATTCATATATGACAAACACAGAGCTCTCAATTAACCTAATGTGCATGTCTTTGGGATTAGAGAGAAAAACTTGTATTGCCACTGGGAGAAAGGACAAACTAAGCGCAGTGAATGCAACTTTTGGTAGTTATATGGTGGGAGACTAACCATTGTGCCATCATGTTGTCACTTTTTGAGCATTTTATGTGTTTAGTTATGTGTTCAGCATTTCACTCATATTGAAAATGTAAATGAACTTATTCATGGCACATTTTTTCCCTTTATAACTTAGCATAATAAGATTATCTTTCTTGCACAAACATAATTAAAAATAATACAGTCCCTTCACATGAGAAGAGAATTACTGTTGCCATTACATAGACAGGTGAAATATGTTTTGTATAACTTTGACGTTAAAAGATAATTTTGTGTTTATGTATCTTACTCAACTAAACAGCAATGAAACTACGCATTGCAGTACACACACTTAGACAACAACAAACCATATCTCTGATGTTGCCAGATGTTACCATCAATCTCTAGGAATTAAAAAAAAAAAATCTGTTTTTAGCAGTTCTCTATTGTGTTGCATCTTTCTCCCCAATGTTTGGTGGTTGCTCTCTGTTTGAGGATAGTCAGGTTTAAGGTAGGTGAGATGTAAATCAAAGGCTGCTTTCTTCATAAACAAGGTTAAGTGGTCATACCCATAGTTCTCAGAGACTGCAGAGTAGTATAGCATTTTACTTAATTAAAAACTGAACCTAAAACATGAAACAAATCGAAAGCCATTAACACTGCACATTTGAAAAAAGAACTTTTTACCAAAATAAATTTTTTAACTTTGTTTTGTGATACATATTTTTTCAAGAAAGTAAAGATGATAGGTATAAAAATGGAGTACTGAAATTTTCTGTCACCACACCAAAAGTGTGCAATCTTGTAAATATATACACACACACATACACAGTGCATCCAGAAAGTATTCACAGTGTATCACTTTTTCCACATTTTGTTATGTTACAGCCTTTTTCCAAAATGGATTAAATTCATTTTTTCCTTAGAATTCTACACACAACACCCCAAAATATCAACATGAAAAAATTCTGCTTAAGGTTTTTGCAAATTTATTAAAAATAAAAAAACTGAGAAAGCACATGTACATAAGTATTCACAGCCTTTGCCATGAAGCTCAAAATTGAGCTCAGGTGCATCCTGTTTCCCCTGATCATCCTTGAGATGTTTCTGCAGCTTAATTGGAGTCCACCTGTGGTAAATGCAGTTGATTGGACATGATTTGGAAAGGCACACACCTGTCTATATACTCCCACAGTTGACAGTTCATGTCAGAGCACAAACAAGCATGAAGTCAAAGGAATTGTCTGTAGACCTCTGAGACAGGATTGTCTTGAGGCACAAATCTGGGGAAGGTTACAGAAAAAGTTTTGCTGCTTTGAAGGTCCCAATGAACACAGTGGCCTCCATCATCCTTAAGTTGAAGTAGTTGAAACCACCAGGACTCTTCCTAGAGCTGGCCGGCCATCTAAACTGAGTGATCGGGGGAGAAGGGCCTTTAGTCAGGGAGGTGACCAAGAACCCGATGGTCACTCTGTCAGAGGTCCTCTGTGGAGAGAGGAGAACCTTCCAGAAGGATAACCATCTCTGCAGCAATCCACCAATCAGGCCTGTATGGTAGAGTGGCCAGACAGAAGCCACTCCTTAGTAAAAGGCAAATGGCAGCCCTCCTGGAGTTTGCCAAAAAGGCACCTGAAGGACACTCGGACCATGAGAAACAAAATTCTCTGGTCTGATGAGACAAAGATTGAACTCTTTGGTGTGAATGCCAGGCGTCATGTTTGGAGGAAACCAAGCACCGCTCATCACCAGGCCAATACCATCCCTACAGTGAAGCATGGTGGTGGCAGCATCATGCTGTGGGGATGTTTTTCAGCGGCAGGAACTGGGAGACTAGCGAGGATAAAGGGAAAGATGAGTGCAGCAATGTACAGAGACATCCTGCATGAAAACCTGCTCCAGAGCGCTCTTGATCTCAGAATGGGGCGACGGTTCATCTTTCAGCAGGGCAACGACCCTAAGCACACAGCCATATCAAAGGAGTGGCTTCAGATCAACTCTGTGAATGTCCTTGAGTGGCCCAGCCACAGCCCAGACTTGAATCCGATTGAACATCTCTGGAGAGATCTTAAAATGGCTGTGCACCGACGCTTCCCATCCAACCTGATGGAGCTTGAGAGGTACTGCAAAGCGAAATGGGCGAAACTGGCCAGGGATAGGTGTCCCAAGCTTGTGGCATCATATTCAAAAAGACTTGAGGCTGTAATTGCTGCCAAAGGTGCATCGACAAAGTATTGAGCAAAGGCTGTGAATACTTATGTACATGTGATTTCTCAGTTTTTTAATAAATTTGCAAAAACCTCAAGTAAACTTTTTTCACGTTGTCATTATGAGGTGTTGTGTGTAGAATTCTGAGGGAAAAAAATGAATTTAATCCATTTTGGAATAAGACTGTAACATAACAAAATGTGGAAAAAGTAATGCACTGTAAATACTTTCCAGATGCACTGTATGTGTAGATATATATATATATATATATATAGATATATATATATATATATATATATATATATATATATATATATATATAATCATTATGATACTGTTAGTGCATGGATATAGTATTCATGAGATTTTATGTTAAATGGTTGTTCCCACAGCTCTTGTGGGAATTATTCATGAATGAAAATCCACAGAAAAAAAAAAAAATCCTAGCTTGGAAGCTATAACTAGAATGACGTCTTGTGGTTTCCATGGTAACGGGAAAGAAATGTAGGTGAAAAAGCTTCTGTTTTTATATATTCTTATGTGGTAAGTGCAGGGTATAAGTGAAATATTGAAATCAGTCGATTAAGAATTTTCTTTATATAAATTAATGCCTAGGTTTGAAATTAGCTAAATATTTTCATATTATGGTTTTTACCCCAGAATATCAACAGTATCTGATAATACTGTCAGCAGAACTGTAAGGAATAGAGAATTATACCTGTGAGTGACAAACATGAAATTGTTTAACATTATTAAAATTATGAGAGGCATTTTGTTTCTAAAACAATATGTGAACATTGGCTCCAGTCTACAAAAATGCAACATTGGAGGGTTTCACATGAAAATTGTACTTTTTTTTTATTACTACTTTGTACCAGAACTCTTTTGTACAATTTTCATGGCAGACCTGGTAAGGTTACCATGTAGATCATAAAAGGTACATTCATTAATTGGAAAAAAAAAAAAAAACATTTGCCACAGAGAAAATACAGTAGAATGCTTTTATGTACCTGACCTATCATGATTATAATATTGCATTGACCTAATAAGGGAGGACATATTCCGTTTTGCATGTTTTGAAGCTGCTGTTACAGCATTGTTATTAGGTAGCAAGGGATGGTAATGATTACACATTTTTCAGTTAATTTGGCTTTGGGGAATTTAATTGTTTTGAAACAGTGAATTGATATATGCAGACTTACACTATGACATGTCTTTATATATACATTATGATAGTATTTAAACTACACATTAGATCATTATACACTGGTAATCATGATAGATGCCGTCTGGTAGCAAGGTAACTGTAGCTCTGATTTGGAGCATTTAGATCAAAAATGAGCAGTATACCACAGTAGCAGCTCTAGCAAGAATAAAAGAATGACCAGTGGTCAGCAGAAAGAACGCAGGTTTGCTGTGTACAACTGTAGAGCAAGACGGGCTGTGGCAAAGGCTTTCTACATCTCGTTATCTTGAGCTAGGATATCAAATTTCTATCGAGAAGCACTGTCCCCACTATATACAAAAACATTTTAGTGAGAAGAATCAAGTTTTGACAGCCAAACTATCCACAGTCGGTAATCTTACTTTAAATGTTTTTTGGATTTTGTTAACATCAGAAGTTATATCAGAATTTTTGTAATCTGCCAGCTATTCTCTCAAACGTTTTAGGCCTCAAAAGCAAAATTCAGACCAGCACCCCACAACAGGTCTGAAGCAAATACAACAGAAATTTGCAGAAATAAACAAAACAGTCTTCTTCAAAGTCAAGTGAAAGTGAAGAACTCAACTGGGTCACTCACAAATAGTTTGATATACTCTTTTTTTCAATTATAAAATATGATAAATTTTCAAATCTGAAAAGAAAATGATTTTACATTTTACTAGGGGACTTCACTCACCCACCCCCGTGTTTGGTTTTACCAGATATTCAATTTAATGAAATTGTTATTTTCATGGGAATTGTTACATATGCATTATTTTCACTTTTACTGTAAAAACTTTTGTAAAAAGTTAACTTTAGTAAAGTTATTTCCGGCCCGGCCATGGTTACATCTCTTTCTCACAGGACATATAACGCTGCTCACTTTGTGAAGGGGGGGCGGCTGAACACACGCTAAGGAGATGCCGTCGGATCATCTGCTTTGTTTCTGCTGCTGGCGAGCTGCCTGTTCTGCTTGTCATGATGCGTGTCTGCCAAAAGCAATCCAACAACTGCTAGGTTAGATGTCTGTGGACTTGTTTTAAATGATTGCTCAATGCCTTCTCTCTCGTGAAGTTGTAAAAATAATACTTGTTCTTTATTTCCGGCCCCTGGTGTGGTTAAATCTCTTTCTTACAGGACGTATAACGCTGCTCGCGTTGTGAAGGGGGGGGGCAGCTGCTGTTGGCTGCCTGTCGATCATTTTAAAGCCTGTACAGCCGCTGTCTTTTTTGCCACTTTGTGTCTCTGCTACTCGCGTTATGAAGGGGAGGGGTTAGGGTGGTTGAACGCACGTAAGGAGAAGTGGTCGGATCATCTGCTTCTAGCTGCGTGTTTTCCTTATCGCTTCTCATTGTTTTAAGAGGTGGGAGCAAGTTAAAGTGTCTCTCGCGGGACTTCAAATTGCCTTCTGAGAAGATCACGTCTCGTCTTCCTAGTCTGCCTCCCCAAAATTATTTTGTAAATATAAGATTTTTTTTTTTTATAATAGAGAGATGTTAAAAACAATTTTTATGTGATTAATGCAATAAGTCCTTTTCTGAGCAGTGTGTCTTTGTATTTTGTTCTCATTAAACACTAGAGTGTCACTTTTTAACAGTTAATGGTTATTAATTGTTCAAAGAAGGTTAACAGTTATGAAACATAATCAATTTTAATTAATATTTTCATCCCTGTAGACTAGTCATTCTTATCTTGGGAACCCAAATGATAATTGAAAAGAATTATAAAATAGCTGCAAAATAGTTAAATCACTGTAGTCAAGCTATAGCAGGGGTATCAAACATATTGTTTTAAAGCAGCCAACTTGATCAATATTCAAAAAGTGGTACATACAGCATGCAATGACTTCACTTTCTCAAAGACCCCCTTTAAAGTGTCATCATATATAGATGGTATACATATATGATTTAACTAGATTATCATTACACATGGCATTAAAATTACTTTTCTCTATCTGCATCATGTCTAGATTAGAGATTGGATGGGCTTCTCACATACTCGCAGCAGTTCACGGTTTAGTCTGTCACTGTTACCTGCTGAAAATGGAACACTGCAGCTACTGACCTGTCATTAGAATGGGAACATGATGCAATAAAACAACAAGAAAAAGTGAAAAAGGTTCAATTATTGCTTAAACTGTCATAAAGAACTTTAGTGTTTTTATCATGATGTCAAAGATATGACAGCCTCTCATTACACTCACTTTTTAAAGCTGCATGGGTATCAGGTGGCCACTCTTCTGCATCTTACCGGACTGCTGCCATAGCCTTGCATGATTCGTGTTTTCTTCTGACTTGTTACATCTGTTCATTGTGACTGTCAATGATTGAAATGCTCCAGTGCTAAATCCAGAGGATAACGAGTCGCTTCTGTAATTAACTTATGAAAAAATGTCTGTCGTGACTAATTCTGAATTTAGTGGTTACATAATTTTTTTTTTTTTTTCAGAAATACTTAACCATTTTATGCTTAATTTAAACAAGTAATGCTTAATTCAAATGAGTAGTAAATAGCTTTTGTTATTGTCACAAAATATCTACAGTGTTCAGTGTTTTCATAATTACTGGTTATTTATCCCTAAAAATGTCTACTTGTTTTATGTCTACTTGATTTATGATAAAGAAATGTGGAAACAAGTTAAAATAACTTATTTAATAAAATCATACTGACTGTTCTTGATTAATTTTGTACTATGATTTAAGAGCATGCAGGCAATGTAATAGAACTAGTAGCAAATATTCTTAATTAATTAGTAAATTTAAAATTAAGCTCATTTTTCAGTTCCACAGCAAAATACAAGAGGGTAAATATCTTCACCTGCGTAGGGGTCCTTTATATCTCATTTTCTGTTGGTACATTTGGGACCTTGAAGAAGTAAAGGTTAAAAACTACTGCTTTTAGACGTCTAAAAAATTAAAAACAGCTGATTATCCAAGTATTGAATAATGTGATCTTACAGATTAAAATAATTTAACAGTGTATATACTGTAAAATAAAAGGACCCTTACACTTATTGTCTGAATTTATGAAATACTTGAACCTCCTTTATATGCATGTGGTTGCTTTTGGGTTCCCAAGTATTATAGTAGAACAGATCACTTGTCCCTCTAGCATTTCAAAAGAACTGAAAGGTCAGTACTTTTCCATAAAGCTACTGAAAGCACACCAAAGGAAGTTCCAGAGCATTATATATATTTCCATGCAAAGGTTTGGACATCCCTGACTAAATAACATATTTTGTTGTCATTTTAAGTAAAAGATAGTAAATACAACTATGGAATTTTAATGAAAATGTTGATTTATTTGATGAACCCGAATATGAAAACTGAACTGAAATTTTTAACCTCTTTTAGTTATTTTTTGTGATTTTGTTCTAGCCCAGTGTCATAGGGGCTATACCAACAGACAACTTAATACATTGATAATTTTTTCTTAAACTTGATCCCCAATAAAAAAAAATGTTTTCAGGATACTTTCAGAACATAGATCATGCTATTCAAGCCTTTTATATTAGCCTGAGGTGCTAATAATTTAAAAATAAAGTAATAATAATTCATATATCTGTTTTGAAACTCTGCTACGGAACATACACAGACCGGCACAATAATACACTGTGTCCTCATTGGTAGGAGTTGGATTAGAGATACCTGAAAGAAATATGCGGAGAAAATGTAGAATGAGAAGAATGAATGGGATTATGATATTCATTGTAAGGAAATAGAAAGACCTAGCTGTAAGCTGTTGAAAGAAGAGGTTGCAAAAATTTGGGAAAATATAAAGAAAGGTAAAGCAGGAACTTCAACTTGAGTGATGTTGTAAATGCTGAAAGTAACAAAGGTTCAATAGATGAATAGTTAATTGACATTTGAAGGAATAATTTCTGAAGATTGTTAAATATGTTTTGATCATTTCATTGTACAAAGGAAAGTGTAATCTATTGGAATGGAGAATGTGATTCAAACTGAGCAAATAAGCTTTTGGAACATGTAATAAAGATGATTTAGAAACTGCTACAGAAAAGGAGCTGGGATCAAGAGAAAGTTAACAAAATGCAGTGTGGTTTCATGCTTCAGAAGAGAACAAAAGATGTTGGTGTTTTGTTGTCAGGAAAGTTCTGAAAAAGCTTCAGATCAAGTGAAAAAAGTTGCATTATGCATTTGTAGATATGGAGAAGATGTTTGGCATGGTTGAAGCGTTAGCACCAAAAAGTACGGATATAGTTAGTGTCTGCAATATCAATGTATAAGGTATAAACGGTGGTCAGGATAGTAGATATGAATACTGAACATTTTAAGGCAAAGATGGTACTGCACCAGTGATCCATTCTGAATTCATTGCTTTTAATTTTTAGTGATGGAGGTGGTACCACTGAAGTGCATAAAAGATTGCCATGGGAGATATTTTGCGCCATGATTTAGTATCGATGGCAGAAAGTAAAGTAGAGTTGAAACAAAACATACTAATTTGGAAATCTAGTTTAGAAGAAAGAGTAGTCAAGGTATATGCAGGGCATACTACTGCAAATGGTCAGGAGGCACTGAAGAAGTAGGTGTAGTGTTGGGCAGCATATGTGGTAGAGGTGTTGGGAGAAACTCAATCCAATTGATACCGGATACATATCAAAACTTAATAATTTTCTCCGATATTCCTTATTAACAAATAATATTGCACTAGGAAGAAAGGCATTTCTGGAGCGATTTGTGTGGGTTTTCAAAGGGGGTATCCTTCCTAATTTGCTGAAGTTAAGAGTTGCCAGGCAAAAGAAAGGAGGAAGGCCTAAGAGAAGGTTTATGGATGTGGTCAGAGGGGACATGCAGGTGATGGGTGTAACAGAGTAAAATGCGGAGGACAGGAAGATATGGAAAAAGATGGATCTGCTGTGGCAACCCTTAGTGGGAGCAGCCGGAAGAAGAAGCAGAAGAAGTTATATATGTAATGGATGTCTGTCGTCAGTTGAGATTATTTCTAGTTACTTTAGCATTATCCTCTGAGACACACTTGCCAGATCATGTACATCAGTCCCAATAACTTTAGCTGCATGCTTAGTAATCTGCTGGAGCTTTTTTTAAATTTTGGTTTGTTAGACACTAAACCAGACAGTGAAACTGAAAGTGGTAACAGACTGAATCATACTGCGATAAAAGGACAACATGAGGAGGAGAAATTAATGCTGATTGCATTTAGAGAATATTTTTTTTGTATTTGCATTCCATTTAAGATTTTTATCCAAGTTAGTTCCTAAGTATTTATGTCCATTCACTGTTTCACCTCTTTCCCCAAAGCAACAATAGGTGAACATACAGATTTCTGTCTGTTAAAATCAAATTTCATTTCTTTGGTATTTTGAGTGAGAAAGTTTTTATTATACCAGTTTACCGTACAGTCCACTTGATTTAGATAGTGGCTTTCATTAGTGCTGGACAGTATGACCAGAATTCTGTATCATGGTATTTTTCAAAATTATACCGCTTTAACGGTATTAATCAGTATTTTTTTCCCATGCATGAGTGAATGTTAACCACATTTTCCACTGCAATAACTGCAGTAGACTGGCTAAGAATAACCGATTCCACTGTCATGAGAATTGTACATTGTACAAAAATATTTTAATCTGCACATCACATTGCATGACAGTTGCAGTCAAAATATAGTACCTTTTTTATTGGACAAATTTTGCAATCAACTTACTATAATTATGACAACATATTTTCAACCATCCAAAGAAGCATTTAGACTTAGTAAAATATCCATAGGTGCTTGTCAAAAGTTGTATTGCACTGAACATATCTTAAAAAAGGAATAAATAGTAAATATATTTTGTAAACCAACTACACTTTCTGTTAATCTCTGTCCATAGACACTTTAGCTATATGGATTGTAATGGCGTTGGTTATCTCGATCCACTGCTTGCTTTTTTTGTCGTAGGCAGTACCTCTAGCAAATATGTCTACAAGTGATGTCAGACTTGAGTGTCCTCTAGCTTTTTCAGATTTACCTGAGGACGTGGAAGGTGCCAATCTTGGTTCCATACATTCAGGGTACTCCAAAGCATGTTTGTGGCTAAGGCAGTGCAGCAAATTGCTCGTGCTACCACCTCCGGCGACAAGTTTTGCTTGACAGCATTTGCAGTAAATCTGCTAAAAGCTTCTGGTCTTTGTCAACTGGAAAGTTCACACTATTTTAGAAACCAGTCCTGTTGTTTTTTGTAGGCCTTTCCAAACCTACTTTGGATTCTTATCATTAAACTATCTCTTGATTTTTTCCCCAAACATCTTTTTATTTTGTTTGATTAACCTGTTAATCCTTTGCTGTAAAACTTGTTTTTCTTCTGTCTTATTTTCTTGATGAGCATGTTGTTTTTCCAATAGTAGTGCTTTAATCTCTTTAGTGTTCCATGGTTTACTGTTGGGGTAGACCTTGACAGTTTTTTCCTTAATGATTATAGATTCACAAAATTTTATATATTCACTTACAGTGAAAGTTAAGTGCTTATGAAGGTGTCAGCATATCCCACTTAGTACAGGAGAAGCATTCCTGCAGTTCCACTATATTGTCCTTGCCCCAATTTTGTGATTTTCATATGGCTGTTTTTTCTTGTTTCAGTTTCTGTTTGTACTTTGGTAGTAGGTGAACAACAACATGGTCAGACATACCCAGGGCTGCTCTATGATGCAATATATAGGTGCTAGGGTTGTTTCCATAACACCTGTCTAGTGTTTTGTCCCCGCTAGTATTAGTATTCACATGCTGTGGTAATAATGATTCCAGATTGCATAAGTTAGTCACCCATCACAAGTCTGAAACAACCAGGTGAATTGATTTCTAGTTTCTGAACAGTTTCAAGAATCATTTCAGCTGCAGCTCCCACATCAGCATGCGGCGGTATGTACACTACTGTCAAAAATAATTGATTAAACTCTAATGGTAAATTTTCCAACTCTGAGTAGTTCAATATTCAGTGTGCAGAGGCGGTCTTCTGCAGTGACATTCTTGCACCACCCTTTGTTAACGTAAAGACAGACCCCACCGCCCGTCTGCTTACCAGAACCTGGGTTTCTATCTTGCCATACACACTCAAATCCATCCACTTCAACAGCTGTATCTGAGTTGGTATTCTTAAACCAGGTCTCATTAAATCACATCAGACAGCTTTCTCTGTACTCCTGGAGGTACCGTACAGAAGCTTTCAGCTCGTCCAGTTTATTCCACAAGGACTGTGCATTGCTCATGACGATAGTTGGCAAAAGTGTCTTAAAACTTCTCTTTCTCAGCCATACTCAAAGTCCATCTCTCTTTCCTCGCCTTCTGAGTTTCAAAGATTTTAATTTGTCCGGTATATTGGTAGTACACGGAGAGTTACTGGTAGTCGGTCTTGTTGATAGCAGTGCGTTACGGCTGCAAATGAACAGCACCGGCCACACACCTAGAGTTTCCTGAGCAGGTAGAACATAAGTGTCCCATTGGATTACAAAGGCGATAATGATCAAAGGTTAAAAAAAACAAACAACTTTTGCATCTATAAGCATCTTATAGAGAGAAATACAAACTATTAAAAAACAAAACTATTTTTTACACGATTTAAGAACAAAAAAAAGTCACAAAACACAGAGAGATGTAATGAGTAGTATGGATTTAAAAAAATAAAAATACTGGTATGCCAAAGATTTATAGGAAATCTAGTAAACCCATTTAAATGTTAAGCATGTTCTGCCACACAACTTGCAGAAATCTGTGTATGCAAAAGAAAATTGGAAATATGATTTTATGTTGATGTATTTATATTTTAAAAGTTTGTGAAAAGTGTGTATTAAGTGACCCTACCACTTTAAGAATATTACTCTGACTGGTATGTAGTTCTGCCTGATTGGTGTGTTGATACTGCCTTCTGTCCACACAATTCCACATTGGATTAGGAGGGTTTGATGGAGGACAGGAAGTGCTTTATCTTGTACATTGTTTACTCCGTGGTAACTTGACCTGAGTAACTGAGGAAGAAGCAGAGCATTGACAAGGGTTTCAATGGTTAAGAGACCTGCCTGTGCAAATTAGAACATTACAAAAATTTTGATGAGAACAAGTCATTTAGTTAAACCTTTCCACTTAAAATCTTCAAAACAATGTCTACCACAACATATACCAACACATGTGTGTTTTCTAGGCATACAGAGTAATTATTAATAAATCTGCTGTTTGTTACAAAATATTTCTTAAAAATATTGACAAATGAATTATACCAGTATCTACCAAACTAATAGAATATTTAATTAAACTGTGATTTTATTTTTGAACATACTATCCATTCCTAACCAATCCGCATTCTTAACAAATGAATTGTTATAGAAGTGGTAGGTGTTGTGCTCAACAAAAATAGACTAAGGTGGTTTGGGCATGTGTGACAAAAGTCAGAGGATGATTGGGTGAAAAGGCACACCTGGCTGGGTATAAAGGGGATTGAGATCTAGAGAAGAGGCCAGAGGCCAAAGAAAATGTTGTTTTAGGTGGTGTTGAATGATATGAAAAAAAGGATCTCTTCCCCAAGAATGTCTAAGGTGATGGAGAATGGAAGAAAAAGATTTCAAGAACAGTGTGCTAATCTGGCTAAACTTGGAAAATGGCAATTCGACTGATGACATTGATAATGTTTTGTTTGAATGTGGATAATAGGTCCTGTTGGATACATATTGAGCATGTATGCTTTCATTTGAGGTGCATGTCATTAAACCATTGATATTCTGGTTTCACACTTAAACTTTTATGCCTTCATCAGGTCATGGATGTGATGACACTAATCTTAATAAATGCTAATAAATATTTCATGTTATTTAAGCTCAGTAAAAACTACCTACTATTTGTCTCTTTCTTTTTTTTTCTCCGTGCTGCAAGAACCGTCTTTCCTACGTTTACGACATGTGTACCTGTTGCAATGTACACACTTCTCTCTATGCCTTGGTTCCTATTACATTGAAAGGGCACTTGACACTGACTCAGTTTACTTTCCTGGGGAAGCGGCTGTATTCGAACAGAAGCTTATCGATGTTGCATCCTCCTTTTCTTTGTCCATCACCTTTTCTAGTAAGATGCGACGACTAAGTTCCTCTGCAAGTTGAGCCATGAGCACTCTTCTTTTCACAGTGGCCCCCGTGCATGCCTTGCACAGTACATGTGAGTTGATCCTGCTGCACTGAATAAGCTCACGCCTTCTGGTGCACGATTTCAACGCAGCACGGAAAAAAAAAAGAAAAAGACAAATATATGGGACATTAAGTATAAATTTATGGTTCTTGTAAAAGTTAGCTTTTTTAGTTTTATTCTCTCAATGACGATCATGCTCTAACACCCCCACCCCCGGATCCTGATCTGACTCGAAGTAAGAGCTCCAGCATCTGACGCTGTTCGTTTTCAAATAATATTGCATTACAGTAGTGCGATGATGTTTTCTGATTGTCACTTTTCAGGTCATAAAATGATTTCTTCAAAATGTCACATACTATATATTGTCTCTTTCCTTCAGGTGTGTAGTAGAAACCACAGCATAGAGAGAAAGGTGCGGTTTGCAACAGGTACACATGTCATAAATGTAGGAAAGGCGGTATTTTTTTTTTTGTTTGACATCACAAACCATGAGGTGCATACTAATTCTGCGTGAGCAGGAACACTCAGTAAAACTGAATAAAAAATAAAGTGACGATGAGATACGTGTAAGGCAGATTCACCAGCGTTTATGTGTCATCTTTATCCCTCCAGATCAGAGAATGTCCAGTTCGACTGCCTCAAAACACTACTCACATCTACAGTTATTCCCAGTTTCAAATAAAAATTAACAGCATCAGATCCATAGGGTGGTACTATGTATCGTGAGAAAAAATGGTAACTTTTACAAGTACAGTAATATAAAAGTACACTGTTACAGACAGAAACCAAATGTATGTGTGTACTGTATAATATTAACAATAAGGGCAGCTCACTATAGAAAATGGCAAATATCAGAGACAGCGGGGATTGAACCGAGGTCTCTTGATTACAAGTCAGCAAATCTTGCCACTATGCCACGGAAGCTGTTGTATTGTCCTTGAACCTTTTGTGAAAGTGTTTATTTGATCTTTGGACTTCAGGCTTCACACATTCTATAGTTTATGCCGGCATTTTGTAAAATTTATTACTAAAATATGAAAAAGTTTCTGTTTTAACAATGTGTTTACACAGATTACTGTAGAAACGAAACACACATGAAATGCATGTGTTCCAAATAACAATCTATTATTTCCACTCTAAAACTCCAGCACTTCACTCCCAGATAATCAAACAAGGCACAAGTTGGGAAACGTTTGTGAACGTTCTGCGACGATGGGGGGATGGAATAGCAGGCTGCTTGTCTTAATCAACACATTTGCAGGACAAAAGACACTGACAGAGAGGTGCAAACGGATTTAGGGTGGGACAGATTTACGAGTTTCCTTGTAGGCTCTGTTAATTCTAGTGTTAAATGTCCCAGTTCATGGAACCTCACAAGCCAGCCTAGGCCGAAACCTCCACAGAGTAAGCCATAAAAATGAATGTTTATCCACCTACTTGTCTGTATCAAAAGTTTGGGACAAGAAGATAAGCATCATCATTATAAGATAGTAATTTTCATACATATTGATATTAGGTAGTAGAGATGTGTACCGTGCTGTGTTGGCTTTGTCAACTTTGGTTAAGTTAAGAACAGAGGTTAATACATGTAAATGATTCTACATCTGACCAGAAGCCAGTGCTGCATTTGGTCTATAGACATTTAGTCACTCAGGAATAACTGGAGATTAGCTTCTGGCAATGATAAACAATTGATGGAAAAAAGTAGTATAAAGTTTCAGATATATCACCAAGTTTTTTTTACATACTAAAATACAATTTTCTGGTAGTGGATTTAGTATTTAATGAGAAAGAATCGGGGCTGCCTTTTTAGATTTAATACAAACAAAGTGTCATAAACTAGTTTCAGTTTGAATAGTATTGAACATCGATATTCTCTAAACTTTTCAATAACAATTTTAAGTGTTACTTTTTTCTGTAATTTAAAGTATATATACTATAACTGCCTTAATATTACTTGCTTTTCAAACATTTACTGTAAGACAGTAGGACCCATGATATATTAAGCTGTTAATTTATATACATTGTTTAAGAATGATAAACTATTATATTTTATTTTTGTTATGAGTGTTGTTGTATGTTCTGTTTTTAGTTCAATTGCAGATCCATACTTAAATGATGGTGTGTTAAAAATGTTTTTTCTGGGATTTTGTTGTTCACATGTAACAATCCCATTCTAAGTATAGTGTGGAGGTTAGAAAAATTCTCAAGGCCCACATTTTCAGTTTTTGTCTAAAGGAGAATAATCTCTTGAACAACTTGAAGCTGCTTTTTTTCTGTACTACAGCATTTTTACTATTCCCAAAAGTTGCACAAAGATCAATTGCACTAGGGGAAGCAGTTCCATGCTGCTTCTCAGCCAAAGTGGCACTGCTCTCTTTGTTTGTGGAAGCTCCCTGAAGTGGGTGGCAAATGAACTAAAATTGGTATCTTAGGTTTTATGGTAGTAGACCCATAAAAATAGTTCAAATTTCAGATGCTTTTCTCTTAAATATCTTTAGAAAACCAACTTTGGGAAATTGCTAGGTTGAGTTTCCTTTAATATTTGGCCTGATTTACTTGACATGTACCCTTGTCCCTGCAATTTACTGGTAATTTATTTTACATTGAACCTGGTTTGTATTGTTATGAGTTACAGTATAAAGGAAATTCATTATTTTCATAAATACAAAAGCAAATTGAATGAATTATTGCTGCACTACAAATGTAGTTTATGCATTAATATTATTTCTTTGAATTAACTGTTGTTTAGGTCATCACATATATAGCATAGAACTTAAAGATCATACTGAAGGGCAATTAAAAAATGAATAAATAAAATGAAGTTGTGAACTTTTGCAGGATCTGTAAAAACACTAAATTCTCTGTACATATGAAAACTTTTTACTTGCCTTGCTTTTTTCCAACATTGGTACTCTAATAATTAGAATAACAATTATTTACAGTAAGTTTAATTGCTCTTTTTAAAATTGAGACTTTTTTGTAGTTGTCAGGTATTAACACTAGCAATAACATTTACAAATGGATTTTTTTTCGGGTTGTTGAGCTTACTGCTACTTTAAATAAAATTTTAAGATGTGTCCTAGTAGAAACATAATATATAAAAAATGTTTCAGATAGCCATTTACACTGAAGATTGTACTGTGTCATTAGGTTAATCTGCTGAGCACTCTCAAATCCAGTGGTTCACACAGTACTCTACATCATGTCTCTTTTTGTGATGTGATGTATTTGTTTTTGCTGAATCTTTAGATAGGCTGTTCACCTATTTCTCACGAACCATAAAGCATAGCAAAAACCATAGTATAGTTCAGTGTTCTGCAAGTCAAAAATGTGGAATCTGTATGAGATAAAGTAAACTCCAGTACTAAAACGATTATAAGGCTGTAACATCTTAACTTACAGCATTAAAACTTTTTAGCTATAAATAAAAAATTGGTAGTTGAATTGCCAAAAAGACACACAAACATCTATATATATAATTCACTAAGGCAAGACAACCATGGAAAGCACGCCGGAAGGGGCGTGGATTCACTAAGCCGCCGACAAGTGAGACACCTATGGCGCATGAAGGAAGGAGCCAAGCCCATCCAACTCCAAGCCCATTGGATACGATGACGACTCGCAGGGCCACGCCCACCAACTCGGACGAGACGACACAGAAAAAATGATGTCATTTATATTCGTCTGTCGTAGAGGCCACATGCAGTGCAGGTCAGGTTAATGTCATGCATCTCCGAGCTACGTTGACTGTTCATAGAGGATTGTTTCTCGCGGAGATGAATTGGATCGCTAAAAAAATCGTTTACAACTAAGGTTAAAGCACAATGAAGTAAGCAGTCTTTAAAAATTGACTTTTCGGTTACGACGCACGACCACGTGCACCATTGCAAACTGTTTTACACACTACATACAGCTATTCGCATCCTCGACAAACATGTGTCTTCTTAGATGCTCCTGCAGGAACACGTAAGACGTTTTCCTGCCCACCAACACTCCTTTTTCACCGGCCGGCGTCTACCCTCGCTCTCTAGGCATTCACACTGTCTGCCCATTTGCCCGGACGCAAAAACGCACCGACCACCCAGTTAGTCCCTTTCGTCTGTGGTAAGAGTCCACATGCACGTCTGAGCCACGCAGCGTTTGTTATGCCGCGGGTTCACTATTGTGTTGTATTTTGCTTTCTCCAGAGTTCCATCTTTTCATTCGCTTACTGTTGTATTCTCACACCAACCCATTTTAGACAAACGCGTCTTTCCAGAAGTGTTTAGCATTCAATAAATAATTATGCATGACATTGAGCATGTGTCTACCCGGCGTGGGTAAGCCGTTGAACCCCATTCGGGCTGCAAACCGTGGAATTCCCACTAAGTGCGACTCATACACTCCCACTACTTACGTCCCAACCCTTTGTACACACCCCCCTCCCACCTTGCTACTACCGTGGCCAGGTGTCTTAGTGGATTATATATAGAAAAGCAGCCAGATCCGCACAGAGCAATGAAAAGTCTACGTCAGTCACACGTACATCTGGACTGTATAAAGACGACGACTTAAGTGATGAGTTGGAGGTGGGTACATGAGCGGGCAGTGCATACTGAACAAAAAATCAGCAGACTAACATGACGGACGGAGCTGAATGGACGTCCTTCTCCTCTCCTCCCGTTCCAACATCCGCGCCGTGCACCCCCATCCCTCCGTCTGGCAGGAGGAGGCGCGAGGACGGTCCGCCAGTTTTTCAGTCACGGACAATTGTGTGCTGGTTCGTTCCGTGCATTGTTACAATGTTACTTTTCTTGCTGATTTATTACATTACCGATTTAAATGTTACTTTTCTCCCTGTGCTTAAAAATCATTAAAAAACCGGCCTGATTATGCGGCGTATGGTACGCCGCGGGTTGGCTAGTCTAAAATAATAAATGTAAAATAATACTATAAATAGTTTGGAAAATGTGTAGAGTTTTAATATTAGTATATTGTTCTGATATATTTTCATATTTATTATTACAGTTTCTGGACATTTTATTGCCATCCAACTTTAAGTTATGGTTTGATTTGTCATATGAATCTTTGATTTTGCTTCATTATTACTCAACTATGATGCCTGGAGGTACTTTTGTCCATGCCCATAAAATTACCTGTTATGTTAAGTGGCTTGTTTTTTAACTGAAAATACGTTTTTGAAGCTGTATCAACTTCTTTTGTCAAAACATTTGTTACTTCTGAGAGAGACTTTTTAATGTGTTTTATGTGCACATTTCCTTTGTTAGTAAATTTTCTAATTACAAAACAAAAAGGTCAACACATAAAATGTCACAGACATACACCTAGTTAGTTTATTATTAGTGAAGCTTTATTGGATAAATCAAATAACAATGGCAGAACTCAAAATATTTTAATTCTCCATTGTAGAAGAAGATCCATTGAACACTTCAAAATACATGCACAAAACCTTTACAACTGTATGTCCGATCTTTAGGTTATGTTACATCATCCTGGCTTTCTAGTTAATGAGAAGTTTTGTTAAGGGTTTTGCATTTAGAGGGGGGTAGAGGTTGGGGCCATTTTAAGGAGATTAAATTTAAAACTTCTGCAACATGTCCTTGGAGTGTCTGCCATCTCCTATCACCACTAAATTGTTAGTGTTGCATGACATAAGTAACCCACAGCACACCAGTAAAATCAATTCTGTTACTTCATTTATATCACTAAGGAACACAATGCATTTTTAAAAATGAGACATGCTGAATATTTTTGTGCCTGTGGATACATGAAAATGCACCATATATTATAATATACAAGATATTAATGCTTCACCCCGCAGAATACACAGCTTGAGAAGCCTTAACTTGCTATCTCGTAGCTACCACTGTTTCCTGTTTCTTGCACTTGAGACATAGCTAGTGCATGCATGCTCCAGTTGGTGTGGGAAAATGTACACAATTTTGTCACTTTCTTTGATACATTTTTTAGGTTTGCAATCATAATTTCCTGAGTGGAGACTGCACTACTAATTAACTACAATACAAAGCTCGTTAAAATCCCTGCACTTGGCAGAAAATATATATTTTTTTTTTTTTGCTTTTTTCTGTTCACTGGTTTTAATGCATGTCAAAATTGAGCATCAATACACAGAAAAACAACATGAAAAATAAACTGATGTTAGGGAGTGCTTCTTCGTATACATTGGTAAGAATCAGGCATTAGTATCAAGATTGTCTGCAAGTGTTTTTTTCCTCTTTATGGATAATTGTTTTCCATGATTTAGTTCTCTGAAAATTAGTTTTTATTGTTTGTTTTTTGGGGTGAGGGTGTAGAAATTAATAATGTGCACTTAAAGTAAAAAAGCTCTCCGTCTAAATGATTTTTCTTTTACTATTCATTAAGTTTGTGCAATCATTTAACCCTTATCTGTCTTAGAATCAAAATTTCAGTGTCAAGGGTTTTTACTTTAGCTAACCGTAACATCAAAACTACAGTACCTTTAACACATTTCTTGATTATAACAAGACCTAGCGTTTGGTCACTAAAGTATGTACTATTTGGAAATGGGAGAATAAGAGTAAAAAACCTTCCACGTAGATTTCAAAGTAAATGAATTAACAAAAGTTGTATAGCAGTTGCAGTTAGGAGTACTTAGTCAGTCTTAGAGGGGCAGCAATATCAGCACAACTACTTAATTGGTGAAAATATTTTGCCCTCATTAAAATTCAAGAAAGGTTGCCGGTGACCTTGTTTGCCAGATATTTCCTGAAAATTTGTTGTGTGGCTGGTTTAGACAAATAGTTTTTTCCCCTGCGCCCCATTATACTTTGCAAGGCCGGCATGACATCATGGAGTTGCAGTAGCCATGCACAGAACTTTCACTAATTTGCGTTATAATGTACAATAGACTGACCGCGTGTTACTGTTAAACCATACCCACAGAGCAGCTTTGGCTTCCCTGTATCTTCAGACTAAAGTTAAAATCTTTAATGTAATTGTTCTTTTGGTTTTCCTGTTATACAATAAATCACTTTCTTTCCAAGGTCTTTCTTATTTATAAACTGCTCAAAAGAATTAAAGGAACACTTTGAGATTTCAATGGGAAAAAATCATACTGGATATCTATACTGATATGGACTGGGTAATGTGTTAGGAATGAAAGGATGCCACATTGTTTGATGGAAATGAAAATTATCAAGTTACAGAGGGCTGAATTTAAAGACACCCTAAAAATCAAAGTGAAAAAATGATGCGGCAGGCTAGTCCATTTTGCTGAAATTTTATTGCAGCAACTCAAAATCGTACTCTGTAGTTTGTATGGCCCCCACATGCTTGTATACATGCCTGACAACATCGGGGAATGCTCCTAATTAGACAACAGATGATGTTCTGGGGGTCTCCTTCCACATCTGTACCAGGGCATCACTGAGCTCCTGGACAGTCTGAGGTGCAACGTGGCGGCATCGGATGGACTGAAACATAATGTCCCAGAAATGTTGTTATATTGAATTTAGGTCAGTCAAGCATGGGGGCCAGTCAATGATATCAATTCCTTCATCCTCCAGAAACTGCCTGCATACTCTCACCACATGTGGCTTGGCATTGTCGTGCACCAGAAGGAACCCAGGACCCACTGCACCAGCATAGGATCTGACAATGGATCCAAGGATTTCATCCAGATACCTAATGGTAGTCAAGGTGCCGTTGTCTAGCCTGTAGAGACGTCTGTCACATGTGCTCAGGGTGAACCTGCTCTCATCTGTGAAAAACACAGGGCACCAGTGGTGGACCTGCCAATTCTGGCCAAACGAGCTCCACAGTGCCGGGCAATGAGCACAGGGCCCACTAGAGGACGTTGGGCCCTCAGGCCACACTCAAGTCTGTTTCTGATTGTTTGGTCTGAGACATTCACACCAGTGTCCTGCTGGAGGTCATTTTATAGTGCTCTGACAGTGCTCATCCTGTTCCTACTTGCCCAAAGGAGCAGATACTGGTCCTGCTGATTAAGGACCTTCTACAGCCCTGTCCAGCTCTTCTAGAATAACTGTCTAGTGAAATCTCCTTCATGCCCTTGAGACTGTGCTGAGAGACACAGCAAACCTTCTGGCAATGGCACATATTGATGTGCCATCCTGGAGAAGTTGGACTACCTGTGCAACCTCTGTAGGGTCCAGGTATTACCTCATGCTACCAGTAGCGGCACTGACCATAGCCAAATGCATAACTAGTGAAAAAACAGTCAGAAAAGGTGAGGAGGGAAAAATGTCAGTGGCCTCCACCTATTAAACCATTCATGATTTGGGGGTCATCTCATTGTTGCCCCTCTAGTGCACCTGTTGTTAATTTCATTAATACCACAGCAGCTGAAACTGATTAACAACCCCCTCTGCTACTTAACTGACCAGATCAATAGCACAGAAGTTTCATTGACTTGATGCTACAGTCTGATTAAAAAGTGTTCCTTTAATTTTTGAGAAGTATATAATTTCAAAAAATTACTGTTTCAACTAACATTAATGGCTTAATGGGGAACTTATTTAATTTGCTTTTCTCCTTTCATATAGTAATATTGATATTGATTTTATGCAAGTATTGATCATTTTGTATTAATAGTTATTTTTCATTTGGTAATTGTTGGGAACTACTATATTGGATATAATTTTCAAAAATGTTGTTTAAGAAAATCGAATAAGTTAGTCACAGACTCTCCATCACTCACACACATCAAATGATGACATTTTTGCATCACTTGAATTGGTACCTGCTGTATATATAAGCTATTGAGCCTTTACAGGCCTGTTTGTACTTCATTTTTGAAACCAGTAAAGTACTGTTAATAAGAGTAATACAGCAGCTGTACAGATTTTCTGTGGTTACTTATTGTAGTGTTTTCTCTTTGTTGTAAAATAAACTCAAAATAACAAAAATCATTAAATTGGTAAGCTGATTGTTTTAAATGTAGATAAATATAGAGTTAAGTACATTTTTATTTTTTGATTGCCTTGAACTCAATTATTCTGCATTAATTTATTTTTGTCCCATATAAGATGAGATAAGTTAAACTGTTTTCTGTGTCTGTTGAGTGTGTGTGGTGTTTTTTTTAGTTTAATGGCTGAACTTGAGACTTTTAAAGTAATGTGTTGTTTGTCTTATTTATCTCCTCCATTTTACTGCTTTTAATTTTTTATGTGTCTTTGAATACTGTATACTGCAAAAAGGACCTCCTGTCTGTCTGTGTGTCTGCCTGCCTGTGTGCATGAAACAACTTGGCTTAAAAGACTTATTGCCTTATTGTCCCACTTATTCTTCAAGGAAATTTACCAGGAAAGTTCATTTTCATTGTGACATGTCAAAGCGAGTGCACTGTACACATTTTTTGAAATTTCAAAAGCTCTTTTCAAACTCTAAAATATTAAAAACAAAAATTACTCTTGGTAACTATATATTTTTTAGATTTTCATATTTTAATCCCCCTACAAATGATGGTAAAACTGAACCACTGGCAGAGTTGTGGAGATTATAACTGCTTGGGCTTGTAATAAACCCCTACCTCAGTAACTTACTTCTCCTGCTCTTTTAAATTTTGGCAGCAAAGGTTTACAGTATGTAATGACTGTGACTGTCAAAGTGAAAGCACAATCAACATTATATTATGCAGAAGTAAATGAAAGTGGGAATGAAGTCTCTAGTTGTGGCTCTTTGACAATGTTATGTGTTCAGTGAATAACCTTGTACTCAGGATTAAAACACTTAAAAACCTCATGGCTGCATTATCTGCAAGTCATAATGATTCTGTCTTTCTTTGACTCTACAGTATAATGTATGGGCAATGTCCCAAAATAACTTTCTATACATCAATGGGCCATTTCAGCCAACAATATATCTTTCAAGAAATGTTGTGTTTGAGAATTTTAAACTTCAGACCTTTCCCATCCAACAACTAACATTAGCACATCAATTACGCTTTTTTTCTTTTTACCCTACTAGCACATGTAATTACTTTCTGTTATCACATTAGTTTTGAATACAACTCACTGTTGCAAGAATCTACATATATAAAAGTGAATTTATGTGTTTGTGTGTGTATGTATGTTCCAGCATCACTTCTGAACGGCTGAAGCAATTTTCATGATACTTGATACACATGTTTCTCATTGGTCGACTAAAAATACTGTAGTGTATTGTAGTGTAGTGTAATCAACCCTAACCCACCCCTTTCTGGATAGGGTGGGGGTGATCTTGCGGTCTTGTATACATGTTGTCATTCAGTTGACACTCGGAACAACCACCAGAGGGCAAACTTGAGGAGACCGCCCCCATTCTTTATGTTTGAGCACCACCGCACACCTGTTGCTTTTGAAATTAAATAGAGTAGGCCGGGTTGGCAACCCAAATGTTTTTGGGACTCATTCTGTCTTTGTGACTTGAGCTGTCATATATACCAGTTATGGCGCACTGCGCAATAACGTGCAGTGAATACATTTGACTTGAACATTCATTGTTTTCATCCTCTTTCTCTGTATGTTTAGCATTCATTTGCTCAGAGGTTGATGCGCTCACTGCTTCCTGAGCTGCTTTTCTTTTCTCCACTCTAGCGTCCAGCTTCTTCTCTTCTTTCATCGGCATCTTTTAGCGTTAAAACTGATTAAGTCAGTGTTTCTTTTGCAATTACTTAGTACATTTTCTTAAATCTTTCACTTAAGCTGGCACTTAAGTCTTCAATCTGCCTCAAGAATGATTTAAGATATGTAGAGGTAGGGGAAGTGACGGCGAAGGTGGGTAGGGATGAGAACAGCACCCATACACATGTGCCGTACGGCCACCCTGCTGCCACTGCCGAGAGTTAATTCTACAATAAAATAAAATAAAAATAAAAAGAGGAATAATCTTGGAGGTCAATCATCACCCCAAAAGCAGATAGTAGACGTCACGTAATATATGTGTATCAAATTTCAGGTCAGTAGTGCAAACAGGTGATTTAAAATCCTGGACAGACAAATGAACAGCCACAGTCGCATATTATATATAAAGATGTATACATATGTGTATATTTTATATATAAAGCAGGCTGTAACAATCTTGCGGTCTTGTATGTATGTTATCATCCAGTTGACCCTCAGAATGTTTCTGGTGTGCTCCGTGAAACCAATCGACATTTTTATCATGAAACATCCATAGTATTATTTGTTTGTCATTTATTCTTTGTTTTTGTTAACTGTATTTTCATCTTGCATTATTCTTATTGTAACAATATTGTAGTGGTAAAAGAATTTAATCAGCCTAATAATATTAATTTCATTGACTTTTTTATGTTGTCAAAAATTCTGCATGTAAAAACTTATTGTTGCACCACAAAACAAAATTAATCTATCAAAAAACCTTAAAAAGGCACCGCTTTGCCCATTGTTTTTACACTACTTAGAATGTATTTCACAATTATATTTTGATTAAAATAGGCCATCTATTATTCGATGGATCTATCATCCGAATTACACAATTGAGAAGGCAGCAAAAAAAATATGAAGTGTGTGATACATACAAGCATATTCATAAGTGCAGCTACTGCGGAAACAAAGCACATAGTGGAAAAAGTCAATGTCACGCTAAAGGAAGACAGTGTAAAAAAAAAAAAAAACCTGTGCATGCAGTGTGTCACGTCTCAGATAAAGAGGAAGAGAAGCTGTTTGTTGATGCAGTAAGGAACGAATCGATGAATGAAACCTGTTATCTTTACAACGATTGACAAAAATGGAATGTAACATGAACACAACACATCCTACAAATACGAACCTGATTGAAAGAAATAATGATAATCAAATCCTTGATGACAGCAACACTAATAACATTCATAACACTCACAAAACAATTACTGTATATTGACAGTCATGTTACGTTATTTTTAAAATGTTCCCTTTTTTTTTTCATAACTTCTTTAACTCACTACTTCTCCACTGCGAAGCGCGGGTATTTATTTATATTTATATATAATATATATATATATAATATATATATATATATATATATATATATATATATATATATATATATATATATATATATATATATATATATACCCCAATCCACATACTCTCAAATAGATAAACCACACACCGTGGCACAATGGTAGAGGCTTCGCCTGTAGCGCCGACGTCCGAGGTTCGATTCCCGAGAGGGGGTGCACTGAGTATGTACGCGCGCTTCCCGATTCATTTTACCCTCGCATCCCCTTGGTTTCAGACGTATGAAAAAATATGCGGTTAACGCAGAAAGACAGATCACCAATTGAAGCTTTAAGAATAATGGATACAAAACGCGTTCCTAATGCTGATCGGAGGCAAATTTCATTTCAAAAGACTACCCGACGGAAGCCTTGATAAAAGCGTGGTTTTGTGCAAACTGTCCAAATACGAACCTGATTGAAAGAAATTATAATCAAATCCTTGATGACAGCAACACTCATAACGGTCACAAAACTATTACATTCACAATCATGTTACGTTATTTTTAAAATGTTTCCTTTTCTTAGCACAAGCACAGCTGAGAAGCTTCAATGCATGTACTCCATAACGCGTTAAAAAAATAACGCATTTAATCACACTTTCAATTCCAAGCAAAGGCGAACTTTTGTCAATGCATGATTTCCTGGTACATCGATTACTTTGATGCACACATCAGAGCTACAGAAATGTTAGAGTCAGAATAAAGCGCGTTCCTACGACTGATAAGAGGAAAATTTCATTTCAACAGACTACCCAACGGAAGCCTTGATAAAAGCAAGGTTTTGTGCACACTGAAAAGCAAGCAAAATTAGATGCATTACAGAAAGCGGACTTTGTGGCTCTTACTGGGGATCATTGGACTTCCGTGACCGTTAGTAATTCTAATTACATCTAATTCCAAAATGTTCAATGATCACACTGTTTTATCCTAATGTGCAAAATAATTTTGGCTAAGGTTACTCAGAGTTTAAAGGTGAAGCTGGTCAAATTACCTTTTATTTTTCTGCCTTATTTTTTTAAGAAGAAAAACTGCACTTTATGTTGAAATTTTTATTATTATTTAAAGACAATACCATTCTGAAAATGTACTTAAAGTAATTAAAATACCACTTTATTTTTAAGTCTGTCCAATTTTAGCCAAGGATGATATTTTTGTTTTTGTTTTGAATTGAAATGCAGTTTAAAAGCATTTTTTTTTTTCAGAAATTAAAAGAGCTTGAGTTTACAATATTCATGTCCATGTCTATTATTTGATTCTGTCGCCCACTAAAACCCTTTTAAAAAAAAAAAACATTTGCGCTTTGGGGCAAATTTTCATGTGTGATTACATACGATTAATTAAGATTAATTATTACACAGCCTCTAATTAATTTTTTTAATTGAGTCCCACCCCTAATATATATGTAGATATATATATATGTAGATTTGTGTGTATATATATATATATATATATATATATATATCTATATATCTATATATATGTAGATTTGTGTGTATATATATGTAGATATGCATATATATGTAGATATGCATATATATATAATGTGTGTGTGTGTGTATGTATATGTATATATGTATTATATGTATATGTATGTATATACAGTGGTGTGAAAAACTATTTGCCCCCCTCCTGATTTCTTATTCTTTTGCATGTTTGTCACACAAAATGTTTCTGATCATCAAACACATTTAACCATTAGTCAAATATAACACAAGTAAACACAAAATGCAGTTTTTAAATGATGGTTTTTATTATTTACGGAGAAAAAAAAATTCAAAACTACATGGCCCTGTGTGAAAAAGTAATTGCCCCCTTGTTAAAAAATAACCTTTGTATTGTTCCTTAAGTGAAAAAATTCAGTCTAGTGTTATTATTAAAATTTGATTTAAACTTTAGGTTAGAATACAAGATTACTCCTAAATACTTTACCTTCCCCTTAACTTTTAAAACTGAGGGATCAGGTTTATTTCTAATACCCTTATTATTTCCATTTTTGCTAACAACTAAGACTTTTGTTTTTTCCTTTTCCTTTTTTCCCTTCCTTCTCATTAATTAAGAAATAGATGTAAGACTAGTAAGCTGAGAGTGTCAGGGTCATCAGGCGCTATAGATAAATAAAGCTGCGTTTCATTTGCATTTCTGTGGTAATTTACTTTGCACCTATACACGTTATAGAGTACCTTTCAAATAATACAGGGAGTAGATCAGAGTATTACATCCATAGGTCTGAATTGCAATATGATTGTTTGGGTGGTAATCACTCATTTGCAAGAAGAAGATCTTAGGCACGTTATAGAGTAACTGTCAAATAATTCAAAGAGTATACATCGTGTTTCGCCCTAATTGGGGCTCATCAGCTGTCAAGTAAGTGAACCAGCCGCTGTGGTGCAACGCCTCAGGTGCTGATGTCAGAGGTTCGATCCCCACAAGGAGAAGCAAGGGTGTGTACACCTGAAGAGCTCCAATTGGGGTGAAACGCATTTTGTGTACTCTTTGTATTATTTAACAGGTACTCTACAGTTCCTATGATCTGCTTCTTGCAACTGAGAGGACATGGCAGGTGTTTGCCGACTAGCTAACTGATCACAAGCATTACCTGGTAGGTGATCACTCAAATAATCAAACTGCAATTCAGACCTATATACACCGTATATGTATATGTGTGTGTGCGTGTGTGTGTGTGTGTATATATATACACAAATACTCAATGATTGCCTGAAAACATTGTTGAATTTGAAACCTTTGAAAGGGTGATGTTAAATACATACAGCTGTATAACAAAACATTTTACATATTTTATTACCATCTTCATTTATTTTATCTTTCCTTTACTTTTGTTATTAATTACATAAAAAGGTGCCAAGTCCAGTAACTGCTGTTTTTTTTACAGTATTTTAACCATTACATTCTCTGCAAATTATAGACCTTTTTTTCATTATTTCACTTTTAGATGAGCGTTGTCTGCCATTTTTAATTGAATTATTTTTCTTTTATAGGTAAGAAGTCATGAGATGTCAACATGGCAAGACATACCTGCATACATGTTATTTTACTGGGAAACTGAAAAGTTAAGGAAGATGATGGGGCACTTTGGGGAAAGAATACAGGAAATTACTGACTTTGAAATACTTCAATAACATGGAGGTCATAAAAGCACATTCGTTGGGCTGCTACATTGAAGTTGGAGTACATTAATTCTCCCCAAAAGAACAGCCTTAAGTATTTTTTTCTGCATCTGACTCAAAAGACATCTAAATTTGAGTCATGTTTATTTTGAATGGCAGAAAGCTAATTTAATCAGTGTAGCATGGAGCCTTGTTTTTACTGAATCTGCTGAGGCATTTGGGTTTATTTTTTCAAGACTATGGTGTGGAATAATCTTCGTGATTAGAGGGACACGAGAATGGAGGATAGCAAAGACTTGATTCCAAACTGACCATCCTTGATGTACAATTTTGTACAGTTTTTTTCAGTAAACTGTACCGCATGGTCCTCTTTTGGAAGACCAAGATGTCATGTAGTCCCAGGACACTGATGGATGTTTGATATATTTTGAAGCATCATTTGCAGAAATAAAACAATGAATGGTGGAAAGGAGTATGAGGGAGGGGACAAAGAAGGAAGCACACCTGCAGCACAAGTTCCAATTGGTTGGCAACGCAAACTAGATCCCAGTGGAGTTGTTTATATAAGGTATGAGATTTTTAATCTATTCCTGTAGCTATAGAACAGAATGCATTATGAAAGATGTTTCATTTACAGTGATATTTTACAAAACACAGTTTATAAAGCATCCTATTTAATAGGGCTGTTGTTTGGTTAAAAAATGTAAATACGATTAATTACACTATTAAAATTTTTAATCAAAGTTAAATAGATTGAACTTTGCTTGTCCCCATGGGGAAGTTTTGCTTTTTACAGGTTGGGAGCAGGCGCTGATTATAGCGTGTTGCCGAACCAGCCACACGTTGAACCACCCGGATTGAGATCTGAGTGCAGCCTGCAATAGGTGACACCTCAACACCACACTGAGGGTTTTTTTTACAGTGGCTGGAGTGCCAATCCTGCCACCAACCCCCGAGCTTTCCCTGCAAGTTGGAGGGCCTGCTTGCAGGACTGGATGCAGATTAACGTCATACCCAGGACAGAGAAATTGAAGTTAAGGACCTTGCTCAGGGGCCCAGTGGAGCAGAGTTGCTTCTAGCGTTTGTGGGATTCGAACCGGCAACCTTCCAATTGCCGGCATAGATCCCTAGCCTCAGAACCACAACTGCACCCATACTGCTATTTACAGAAGCTCTTTAAATAAGTACATAGTAAATAGGTAGGTAAATAAATACACACACTCGCTTTGGTCAGAATACACACTATAATAACCATAAAACAAGAACATTAAAAAAGAAAAATGTACTGACTTCTGACGGTGAGGCATTTCCGTACGTATTGCTGTTGGTATAAAGGAGCCTCAGTGGCATTTCTTGACACACTTCTGCAGAATAATTCTTTGGCTGAAAGTACTCGGTGTGTCAGAGAGAGGATATGCGGCACTGTTCATAATGACACTCTGTTTTGTTTTTTCCTTCACTATACCTCCAGGGGGGTCCAGAGTGCTTCCTATAACTGAACTTACCTTTTTAATTAGCTTGCTGATTCAGTGGATCTTTTTTGAAAAAATATTACCAGGCCTAGTACACAGCAGTGTAGAAAAATGCACTGGCCATCACAGTGTTATAGAGGATGTGAAGGATGTCACTTCCCACATTAAACACAGTCTTCTAATGAAAAAGAGCCTGCTCTGCCCTTTCTTTTATAATTCAACTGTGTTCTGAGACCAGTCCCACCTGTCTTTAATGTGGACCTCCAAGTACCTGTAAGAGTGGACCCACCTATACATTCACTTCTTGAATAGTGACTGGACATAAAGGCCTTTCACCACACCAAAGATCAGTAACCAGCTCCTTGTTTTTGCTGATGTTAAGAAACAGACAATTCTCTCTGAACCAATAAACAAACCTTTCCACCTGACTGTTGTACTCATGTCACATTCCCTTAATCAATACACCCCCTTAGTGCAGAATTATCTGCAAGTGACATGATCTGGTGTTATATTTATAGTCTGAGGTGTACAGAGTGAAGAGAAAAGGAGATTGAACTGTTCCTGGTATTGGTCCAGTGTTGCTCACAACCATATCAGAAACATGGTCCTTGAGTCTCACAAAATGCGTTATCCAGGACACCATAGACTCATCCATCTGCATATCTCTGAACTTAATGCTTAACAGAGATGACTGGATGGTATTGAAAGTACTAGAGAAATCAACAAATGTAATCCTCACAGTACTGACAGCTTTGTCTAGGTGAAAATAAGCCTTGTGGAGCAGATAGATTATTTCATCCTCTGCTCCAATCTTTGTCCAATAGGCAAACTGCAGTGGGTCCAGATAGTCTACTACAGGAGGAATCATGTAGTCCAGGAATATGTTAAGTGCATATTAATTACAATCCATCGTGTTTCTTTAAAGCATATTCATATTTTTCTATAAAGCAGAAATAACTTGGTGATTAATATCTAGTACAAAACAGTTGTAATAATAACATGCTTTTGTGTAATAAGTAAATCAGTTAGTTTATTGTAGTTTTGTGTAACAGAAGCAATACCCAATAACTAACAAACCCTTGTCCCCCAGTGGTTGCTATAATATTTGGGAAAACCAGTATGTATGGTTTGGACTCCTATGTTGCAAGACAACATACAAAAAGCTCAACAATTACACAAACAAATAAATATTAAAAAATAGAAACATAAAATCAGGGTTCAGCTTTTGTGCACAATTGGCACAATTATACAGTGGTGCTTGAAAGTTTGTGAACCCTTTAGAATTTTCTATATTTCTGCATAAATATGACCTAAAACATCATCAGATTTTCACTCAAGTCCTAAAAGTAGATAAAGAGAAACAAGTTAAACAAATGAGACAAAAATATTATTATTATTATTTATTGAGGAAAATGATCGAATATTACATATTTGTGAGTGGCAAAAGTATGTGAACCTCTAGGATTAGCAGTTAGTTTGAAGGTAAAATTTGAGTCAGGTGTTTTCAATCAATGGGATGACAATCAGGTGTGAGTGGGCACCCTTTGTTATTTAAAGAACAGTGATCTATCAAAGTCTGCTCCTCACAACACATGTTTGTGGAAGTCTATCATGGCATGAACAAAGGAGATTTCTGAGGACCTCAGAAAAAGAGTTGTTGATGCTCATCAGGCTGGAAAAGGTTACAAAACCATCTCTAAAGAGTTTGGACTCCACCAATTCACAGTCAGACAGATTGTGTACAAATGGAGGAAATTCAAGACCATTGTTACCCTCCCCAGGAGTGGTCGACCAACAAAGATCACTCCAAGAGCAGGCGTGTAAATAGTGGGCGAGGTCACAAAGGACCCCAGGGTAACTTCTAAGCAACTGAAGGCCTCTCTCACATTGGCTAATGTTCATGTTTATGAGTCCATAATCAGTAGAACACTGAACAACAATGGAGTGCATGGCAGGGTTGCAAGGAGAAAGCCACTGCTCTCCAAAAAAAATTGCTGCTCATCTGCAGTTTGCTAAAGATCATGTGGACAAACCAGAAGGCTATTGGAAGAATGTTTTGTGGACGGATGAGACCAAAATAGAACTTTTTGGTTTAAATGAAAAGCGTTATGTTTGGAGAAAGGAAAACACTGCATTCCAGCATAAGAACCTTATCCCATCTGTGAAACATGGTGGTGGTAGTATCATGGTTTGGGCCTGTTTTGCTGCATCTGGGCCAGGACGGCTTGCCTTCATTGATGGAACAATGAATTCTGAATTATATCAGAGAATTCTAAAGGAAAATGTCAGGACATCTGTCCATGAACTGAATATCAAGAGAAGGCGGGTCATGCATCAAGACAACAACCCTAAGCACACAAGTCATTCTACCAAAGAATGGTGAAAGAAGAGTAAAGTTAATGTTTTGGAATGGCCAAGTCAAAGTCCTGACCTTAATCTAATCGAAATGTTGTGGAAGGACCTGAACTTAGCAGTTAATGTGAGGAAACCCACCTACATCCCCGAGTTGAAGCTGTTCTGTACGGAGGAATGGGCTAAACTTCCTCCAAGCCGGTGTGCAGGAATGATCAAAAGTTACGGAAGCGTTTAGTTGCAGTTATTGCTGCAAAAGGGGGTCACACCAGATACTGAAAGCAAAGGTTCACATACTTTTGCCACTCACAAATATGTAATATTCAATCATTTTCCTTAATAAATAAATGACCAAATATAATATTTTTGTCTCATTTAACTGGTTTCTCTTTATCTACTTTTAGAACTTGAGTGAAAATCTGATGATGTTTTAGGTCATATTTATGGAGAAACATAGAAAATTCTCAAGGGTCCACAAACTTTCAAGCACCACTATATCTCAGGTTGTGATACACATGAGTCCATTCCACAGCTGTTACCTGGAAAGGAAGAGCCATTAATTAGACTGAAAATATATATAAATTAGGATTTTTGATGCCAAAGGATAGGATAGACTGAAAAAAAATATTATTATTGATTACAGTATTATATAGGCTATAATGTTGGCATAATAGGTAACGTACAATTGATTAAACAACAACATATCCTGCCTATATTGGAGGAGATGTGATTGAGGTATCAGGAATTGAGGGATTCCACTCTGTGTCATCTGCTCTTCAGCTGCCGGGACATGATTAGCACTGTCATCATGCTATTTCAATTCAAATAACCCTCCATAGGTGACAGAAAAAGCTTGATGGCAAGTGTATTCATTGCCAGGGAAAGGCAAGACCTTACCTTGACAGCCTGTTAATGTTTCATAATGTTCATTCAGTTCTAATATTCAATATTAAATTATTTATTTTATGATGCAAGATTAAATGTATCTCCTTTTTCCAAAATGCACTTTACAGAAAAGAGGTTACAATAAAGTGCAAAAGAAAGTATATTGGTGAGCAGCAGTGCAAAACTGGTAAGTTTGAGATTTTCTGTATTGTGCAAAGCAGTAAATAAGCATATTTATTGTGAAAATCTCTAAGATGTATTCAAAACACATTAACAAAGCTACAGATCAAAATCCATCCAATTTTCAGGCACATTATAAAGGCAGCAAAGTTTTGCAAAATGATCAAGCTAGTTGTTGAAGTTGCTTCTATTCTTCCATGAATATCATCATCAAACGCATATGAAGATTCTGTGATGTCATGCATTTTTACAAAGTAATCTGGTTTTGTTCACACATGTGCAATCCCAGGAAATTTGCAGGAATTATACTAGATCTTAAATCTTATCTTATACTTATATCTTATACTAGGTCTTAACTTGTCTGAGATTTTTGCATGGGACAGGCACTCCAGCCAAGAAAGGTACTTTAGAATAAACAGGTTCCGAAAATGAATAAATGATTATTTTACTCCATAAGTGTTGTCACAAAGTGAGAGGAAAGTAAATGATTAATTAAGAGAGAGACTTTTTGTGGATGGGATTAAAGATATGCTTATGAGAAACAGACCAAGGTAGTTTGGACATGTAAGGCAAAAAACCGACTGTAATTTTGTGAAGGGATACACCATGATATATTTGAACAGAATGTGTTCCAGAGGGAGGTCAAAGAACATATAGTTGAAAGTAGTGTCAAGTGATATGAAAAGAATGGGTTTTACTCCAAAGCATTCCCAGGACTGTAGATAATGGAGGAAAAGGATTTTTTGATCATTTGGATAACCAAAAAGCTATATTGGAAAATAACATATGCCCATACTTTCATATACATCATCTTAAATCACCTTTACATTTTGTTTCCAGATACCTAGTATTATTTTTTTCCAGTACAATAAGATATGTTACTGCCATTTAAATACACACCCCTGGAGCTATAAGACATAAGTGCTAGCTACTCTTTCTTTCTGTAGAATTGGGCCGAGATTTTCGGATAAATTGTGCATATTATAAGTGAACACTAAATTCAGTCTAGATTGCCTGCTGTGAAAGGCAAGTTGATGCTCGATAAACATTTTAAGAAACACAAGCTTTTATTTGTTCTTTTTTTCTTTACTAGTAATAGCATAACTATCAAGTACCAAGTATTATCATGGTTTTGACAGATTTTCTAGATGCTTCATTTTATTTTTTCTTAATCATTCAAAACTTTGTCAGAATGCTTTTGTATATTTGCAGTATTTTTTTATGCATTCTCTTTCCCACACTAGTAGATTTCCATGTGTTAGTATACCTTTATCTTTCTGTTTTTACTTGTTTAGCTACCAGTCAGTTAAATTTCACTTTTTCTTAAAACCAGCTGAAGGGGATGTATGTCATAACTCTCCATAGTAACTGCAAGGTTATCAAGCAAATCACATCCATTGTTGTTTGCATATAGGTGTATTTTTAAATATCAACTTGCATCACAGCCTCGTAATCACCCTTTTCTCAGCCAGAAGCTTGTTTTTTGTATAAAAGAGGCAACACTACTAACCACTGTACTATTATGCTGCAGAATTTTTGTGCTTATGTCACTTGGATCATTTAGTTCTTCAGGCATTTTGATACAAAAGGTATTCATAATGTTGTAAAAAAAAAAAATTAATATATTTTAAGAATGTATTTTTAGTGCATGTCGACTTAAGTAAAGGCAGTTAATTATTGTGTATGTAATTAAAGTTATAGAATAAAAAAGAATTTTGTTATTAAAAAAACAGTTTCATATATTTATGGGTAATTAATAGTTTTTATTACATTTAAAGTTCATAATCAGTTGAAAAATCACTGTGGTCATATCTAAAGTCAAAGTACCAGAATTGTTTTCTGTTATCATTATATATTTCAAGATTCACTGTGTTGAATTTTAAATCTAAATACTTATACTGTAATGCAACTTAACATCTCTAGCATATTTATTTTGATTTTCTAATAAGTTTTTCCCCAAAATTTTACTTTTAGTCCCAGTGGATCAGTGCTTTCTTGCCTGGAACAGGTTAAAACATACCTGCTTACTGATGGAACCTGCAAATGTGGCTTAGAATGTCCTCTTATTCTCCCCAAGGTATGTACCACTTCCTCTGTAATTATCAATTTTTACATGAAAATTTTTTTCATTTTGGTGGAAGCTTTACATTATATATTCTTGCTCTCACCATGAAACTGTGTCTATTAAGCAAAATATACCACTTTGCATTGATAGGTACAAGTAAATATTAGTAGGTGTCATATCAAATGAAAGTGATACAGCAGATATCTTTAATCTTTTAACATAAATAAAGCAATTATTAATAATAAGAATTGGGAGCATCGCAAAAACTAATACCTTGGTACCAAATCAGTATCAAAATTGTGAAAACTTCATTAACCATAGTAGCTTTTTTGCAGCGTCGCTGGTAAAGAGGGAAAGTCAGTACTGCACTCATGCATGACTGCAAGTATACAAATTATTCTGGAAGGCACAGTAATACATGAGTAAAAACTACATAAAAAAATTGGTGACACAGCACAGCATCAGTGCAAAAGACAAAAGAAAAAAACAAAGCAGTCCTGTCTGGAAATGCTTTGTTTTCAAGTTAGAAGAATTTTAGCACATGATTGCAAGAATCGTGTTTATTAGTATTAAAAATCATTTTAAAAAAAAAAAAAAGAAACTAAAACACACAGGCTTTCATTATTGCCATTTGTTATCCCTTTAGGTAGTTATTTCAGAAATAGATTCATGCATACTTTGAGAGAAGTGGTGGAAAGCAAGGAAGTGCAGTTACTTACTTTCTTTCTGGACTTTTGTACATTTTCCATGCGTCTGTACTTTACTTAAATATTATTTTGCTGTGGATGTTTTTGACTTTTACTCCATTACATTTTACAGCTAATATCTTGACTTTGACTCCACTATATATTTGTTCATGGCAATGTGTTACATTTTACAGTAGCATAAACGGTTTGTTCTTTTGAAAGAATCTTGTATTGAGTTAATGGATTGATTTGTAAGCAGAGCTCCACAGGAGTGTTAAAACACATACATGACGGTGTCAGCTTCTTTTGTCTGCAGCAGTGTTTCTTAAGCTATGGGTTGCAGACATGTTGCCACATAATCGTGTTGTAAAATTAAGCAAGTTTGTCCAAGCGCGAATTCTGTATCGAGTGATATGCCACCCGCTATCTCTTGTACTGTTTGTGGCAATTCAGTGCATGTTAAACAATGTTGTTGACGCATCACCATTTCCATGGCACTAAATATATTAACCATTCCTACCTTCCATCTCACATCCAGTGAAATGATCAAAGAGAGATGACTGACTACAAAGACAAATATAAGAAAATGAGAAAGAGGTGGAAATGACAGATGAGCTTGGGAGGTGAAGGGACTGTGGCGCTGGTTTGAAATGTTGAAATGAAAATAGTAGGTGCAGCTCAAGAATGTCACATTGTTTAGAGCTTTGTGATGGGTGAGTCAATAAAGTGAGGGTATATATAGTGCTGTGTCAGTGTTTTATACTAAATGCAGTTTCACTGATCATTAATACCTGGCTGGTTCCACGTTATATGTTTGCCTTTACTGCATACATTGAATCTAAACCTGCAACTGAGATGCAAAGAAAGCTTTTTGTTAAGTTTTAGATGCCCTGGTGAGGAAGAATTCCTTCTTGCCTCACTATTTTAAAGTAGTTCAATAAATATCAGTCTACTGGTAGTGTGAAAGACATGTCAAGGGTGAGACAAGGAGTAGACATTCAGCACGATGTTAGTCAGTAGAGTTAAACATTTCAAATTGGACTATTCACTGAATTATTCAGCCAGGTTTATCCTTTCACCCGAATCAAAAACACATACCTGTAGTGTTTTTTGTTTTTTTTTTGGTTAATTGAACTGTTAAATGGAAAGCAGAACATTTTAAACTAATTGCAAAGTAATTTAGAAAAACATACCATTAATGGTTTCAGGAAAGCATTATTATTTATGTTGTTTAAGACAATATAAATAAGCTAGATTGATTTTTTTTTTTAACTTCTTCATGCCTTAACCAGTGTCTTGAGTCAAATGACAGACTTTGTTATATCTTTTCTCAAAAAAAAAACCAAGAGATTAAAAAAAATTTCTTGGCTATCACTACAAACTACCTGGGTTAGATAACACATAAAATATATAATTTATGGTTGGAGTATTTGTTTAAAGAGGTTGTTTAAGTGAAATTATCTTGGAATTCACTAATTCAACAGTACAGTTATAATAATGTTTGAAGTTTTATTAGTATTGTTTTTAAGCAGTTTTTTCAGTTACTGAAGAGAAAATGTCAGAGAATAAATTTGGAATGTGCACATGGTAGAATAAATCAGGTAATTCATGATGGTATCATCCTTTATAAAGCCTATGCTGAAATGCCCTCAAGATTATAACATATCCCAATTTGTTGTTATACTGGGGGTATCCCCATGTCCGTCGCACATTAAAATTCTAGCTTGCATTGTATTTTTATATTTCTGAATGCCAATACATGCTAAATATTCCACTATTTGTAAGCAGATGTTACTATTAATATTTATTTAATTCATATTATTTTACAGAAGAAAGCACAATATTGTTAACTTGAATAAAAAAGGAACCTTTAATAAAAAAATTTGAATGGAATTTCTGTTTTTGCTATGGTATCAAATTAGTATCCAGTATCATAAAATTATAAAGGTCCTGGTATCGAATACAAAAATCCTGACATTGTAACAACCCTGGAAAGATTATTGTTCTGTGTCTGAATTAATTTTATATTCTTTATAGATGCAAATCATTTGTGCATCATTAAATGTCACAATCTGTATCTGATGTATAAAATATGTTTTAGTTTCCTTTTAAGAGGACCAATGCTGCATATTTGCACTGAAGAACTTACTTTGGTTTTTACAGTTTATATCATCTACCTGTTGCTACTCAGGATTAGAAACTAGTTGGACCCTCAGTTTCTTATATGGGTTATATTATTAATTGTTACAGCAATTCTGTCATTACATGTGCCAGGTTATAGTAGCTACCCGCTCTGACAGTGATCCCTTGCGCCTTTCCCTGACCACCCAAGCACAAAGCAGAGGTGCTGTTTGCACTGCTCAGTTGTCAAGTGCACCATAGGACTCATCAAATATGGGTGGAAGTGTATGGATGTGCCAGGTGGGAGGCTGTTATACTAACCCAAGAAGGTCTACACCATTGTGAGTGAATGCAGTGCCACATTATATAATATGGCACAGCATAATAATCTTCCACCCCTAACCACTTACTGAGGCCCTTCCTGCTGTGAGAGAGCATGAGGATGTGATGCATCATTTATGAAATCAAAAACCGGTGCACAGGTATATTTTCTGGCAAGTTTTATGAAATGACTCTGTGAAGGATGGCCGGCTATATATTCCGTGACCACACCTCCAAGCTGCCAGATGGAGCCCTCCCAGCGGCATGGAAGTTCCCCAATTTCCAGCAGAGCCTCATGGACGTTGTAGTTTTTATGGACAGCCCTGCTGGATACCATAGGGGCCGCCAGGAGCCGCTATAGGGAGGCTTGGGGAGTACTACATGCCCTATAACCCTGAAGTACATCCTGATCACGTGAACAGTAGGAACAACGTATTTCCGGGGTGAAGAAAAAGACTTTGTATCCAACCCGGAAGTGATAAGGAATCTCATGGACTGTAGGGTGGATTCACTTCCGGGTCAGATGATTTAAAAGCACCATGGGAAGTCCCAGACGCTGAGCTGAGCTGGGTGGTAGGGGGGCAACGCGTCTGGGAGTGGAGGATTGTTTATTGAATTATTGTATGGCAGTAGTGTGGAGTGGAGGGTGCTTGGTGCACATTATTATAATAAAAATAAGAATTATTGGACTTTTACCTGGTGTTTGGCGTGGTACCTGAGGGTTCAAGGAATCAATAGCGCCCCCTACTGCTACAGACTCATATTTCTATGAACATGAAGACAAGTATTGATTAGCGAAATTCTCCAAAGGGGGGAAAAAAAAAACTTGCTAGATGACAGTTGAAAGTGACAGTTCAAGCCATATTTCATGTTAGGTCTGATGGATTGTTTTAGACAAAATTAAATCATTTGCATTCATAATTAGCCAAGTGTGACAGGATCCAAAACAAGCCTTAAAGGAGAACCCCTCCAAGAAAGATATCTCATGAGACCCTGTGAAATAATAACAAAAGATTTATTCTGTTTACATTGCAATTTTAAGGAAGTAAAAAATGCAAAGCAGATTGGTAGTTTGTGGCCGTTTGTTGTATTTTGTTTGAGGTGGTTATTCCATCTGCGTCTTTTGTTGTTTGAGGCATGGTGGGGCAATGGTTAGCACTGCTGCCTCTCAGTTCAGTTCACATTTTTGGCCAAAATAATTGGCAGATGCTTCCCTAACCATCGGGTACACTTAAAATACCATTGCACCATTTGTAATCTATTCAAAACTAGTTCAGTTCCTCCTTCCCCATTGATCTCAGTGTTACTTCATGGAGTTAGAAGAACTTTACGAACATTTCCATGTTCATGATAAACATTGTCAATAAAGGTCTGACAACTCTATATGTTGTACTAACATTTTTATTTCATCAAAATCATATGTTATGTGTTTTACGTGATTCCACATCTGCATCTCTGGATTGCTCTGGCATAATCCTGCATTATAAAATATCTGCCAAAGTTCAAAATCAGAGAGGATCTATGTGCTTTCCTCCCCTCCTGTTGCACTCACATTCTGCTAATGATGAGTGATCCTCTTTTTTGCCACAACTTTGAGATCAGACACTTCTTTTATATTTCAGGCATGGTGCAGCTGGTAGAGCTCACCTCATTCACTGCATTCTTTAACGTGTTGCCACTCAACATAAAGTTTCACTTTTTGCTTCTCTTCTCTGTTGCTGCCATTGTCTCATCCTACAGGTACATTTTTTCATTATATATGTATATTAATTTGCATGTCCATATATGGTTGTTTCTGGGTGGCAACCTGGAGTGTTTTAAGGCGCATTATGTATGTCAATTTACAAAGATCACTTTGCTGTATAAATGACAAAGTTAGGTAATTATATACAGGTAATTATTTTTTTGCCCTATGCATCTTCCTCTTTTTTGCAAAACGTTATAAATGTAACCCCAGGGCAGTTTTATGAGGTCATGTTCTAAGTACGGTGCATTTAAAATTTAGTATAGAGTGCCTTGTCATTTAAATTAGTATTAGGTTAAAATGTGTCACATCAGTGTTTTTCAGGTTCTCAGCTTTTCATTTTTTTGCCCAATCAGATAATTGTTTTCAGACACAGAAAAAATAATTATCAACAGGTAAATGTCTCCATTACTATACATGCTATAGTAATGGGTTCTATAGTAATTCATAGGATATAATGCAAACTGGGCATCTGCATATTACTGTTATCCCACAACATAATGAGATGGTTGTGACTGTCAAAAATGTAGAGATATGTAGATAAAGCTGTAAAACAAAATAAACTATACAAACTTCAAATAAAAAGTCAATTTACTGAAAAGCTTGCTTTGTTTTCAAAAGTGTGAATAGGTGAGATACATGCATCTTAAATTGTAATGAAAATGTTTAGCTTACTGCTAGAAAAACTGCAGGGAATATTTTAAAAAGAAATTTTTGTGAGTGCATGTTTTTCTGTATTTATTGCTAATATGCAGTATGAAATTTACTGTGTAAACAGTAGCCTGCTTAAATGAGCTTCCTCTATACATTTTCTAAATCCATCCAAGTCGTCTTCATAGACAGTGGTCATGTCAGGATTTGTATCCCTGTTCCAGAATGTGCAAGTCACAGACAGAGATCATGTCAGGATTCATATCCATGTTCCAGAATGTGTGAATCAGCAGCAGTAACCAATATGCTACTCTAAATGAGTTACTGCCAGTGCAAATGTCTATACTTTTGAATAGTAGAACGTTTTTGCCAAGAACAGTCTAATAAGCTTAAGCTGGCCATTCCTACTCCCCTACAGTACATTCTAGAGTAACATCAAGTCAGGATCTGAATGTTGCTAAAGACCTAGTCTTGGTAATTTATACTGTGTATTTACGTTTCATTGATAGAGTCGCATAGTGAGTGTAGATTTTTATTTTTTTTAATGTTAACATTTGTGTTCAATTTACCACAAACACATTTATAGATATAGACCTATGTTCTTCCTGAAAGATTTTTTATTTAAGTATCACCAGGGATCCACTGTACTAATTCTTTTCATGCTTCTAAACACTTTTGTCATCTCTTATTTGCTTAAACTGAAATGGTTCATCTCCTTCAAATTCTTCTCATAGCGCATACCTCTCAGTCCAGGAATCCCTCTAATACTCTTCTCTGGACCTTCTTTAGTGGTGCTATGTCTTGCTTGTAACATAGAGACTAAATCTGTACACAGTACTCTAGGTGGGGCATAATATTAGCATAATCTCACTTGACTTTTACTCTACACATCAGGCTATAGAACTTAACAGCCTTCTTGAACATGTTTCAGACCCTCCATTGTGTATTTCCATTTAGTATTTCTAATTCCCACATGTAATACCTTACATTTACCTGTATTCAGTTTCATCTGTCACAAATCAGCCCAAACCTCTATTCTGTCATGGATTCTCTGTAATGATTCAGTTGATTCTTCAGTTGAATCTGCCTCTCCTCCAGGTTTAGTTATCATATACAAATATGACCATCTTGTTGTTTGTGTTTGTATCTACATTGTTTATGGACTATATATTAAAAAGAGCAGTTGCACCAGTACTAATCCTGATGGATAACTCTCTTAAGATCACCAAATTTTTAAAAAGTCCCCCTTACTATAACCCTTTGTTTCCCCACTGTTTAAGCCAATTTTGTACCCACCTACACATAGCACCCTAAATAAACACTTCTTTTAGTTTAATTACCGGTACTCACATTCCATCTGGTACTGTGATACCCCAGTGCCTGCAGGCAGCAATCACTCACTCTCCTTTTGTTTCAAACAAAGAATTTTTCTTTTCTTCAAAGACATCTCCTTTCCCAGTCCCATCCCGTTCAGTTTTATTAATTTTGACCTGCAGCCGGTGCCAGCAGATTGCCATGCAGCTTCATGGGAACTATCAATTAAGCAACTGAACCATCACATGTTTTCATGTACCTTCTGAGAGGTACCTCTCTGATGATATGCTTTTGTTGCTTTCTCATAGAATTCCAGCATATTAGTGAAACACAATGCCCACTGTGTGAACCCATGCTTACTATTTGCTAATTCACCAATTCTTGACAGATTATGCTTGATGGTTTTCTTAGTACTTGGTTGTGTTAATCATAATGCATATTAAAATTAGATCAGCGCAATAACCATTTTTATGTAATTGGATATTTTCTAGCTTCCAGCCCTTAGAAATTTCCTCAGTTTACAGAGGTTTTCAATAAAATATATATACTATATGTACTCAATAATCTCCTTAAGAAATCTAGGATTAATGTTCTCTGATCCTTGTAATATGTTAGACTTTAGCCCATTTAATCTTAGCAGCACTTCTCCCTCTACAATTTCAAAATCAGTAAATACCTCTTTGACAGACCCTTCTGCTGTTGGGAGGTTATCAATTTCTTTTTAGTTTTTCAGCCAGATATCTACTTTTTAGGGGCAACCCAATATCTACCACTTAGCATTTTTAACTAATTTTTAATTACCCTGAAAAGAGTCAGAAAATGGTTGCTCAGCATGCCTATAATGGTGATGATGATTATAGTGTTTTGCATTGCAAGGTGCCAGCAAGGTCTTCATAGACTGGGGTATAAATGCTCAGGTGGTTGCAGTCAATTTTCAAGATGCTCATCTGTTAAGTTGCTTGCTATGTTGATTTTATTCAATCAATCAATCAATCAACATTTTTTTATATAGCACATATTCATACAAAAAAAATGTAGCTCAAAGTGCTTTACAAAATGAATAGAAAAATAGAAGACACAATAAAAGATAAACATAAGTCAACATTAATTAACATAGAATAAGAGTAAGGTCCGATGGCCAGGGTGGACAGAAAAAACAAAAAAAAACTCCAAAGGCTGGAGAAAAAAATAAATAAAATCTTATTATCTTCATATGAAAGTTGGCTAACTCACAGATCTAGGAAGAGCCTAAGAAATTAAGTGTATTAGCTCTGGCATATTTCCATTTTATTTACATACAGTTATAGTGAACATATAATAATGACTGCGAGTTTATCTTGTTTTAGGTCTACAGAGTATTATCAAAAGTAGAATAAACATTTTTCATTTCATTTTACATCACAAAGAGTTTTTCGCTAACTGAAAATATGACACCTTTCATTGACCTTGCATTTTATGCTAACATATTTTACAGTCTGCATTTATCACATTATTGAAAGGTTTCACTATATTTCATTTTAGCTGAGGTCCACTGTTGTACATTTCTGAAATTGTATACACATTAGTGTGATATGTGATGGTTCTGGCTATCTCCATCGGTCCCCTTGACATGATGTAGCGGTCTACTGGTCGACAGTTTACCTCAGTTGGCCTTTTGGGCACATTTGGTTTATTGTATTGGCTGTCAGTATGCTATGGTTCACCTTTACAAGTCCTAATACAAATCATGTCCTCTTTGATGTTCGCTTTACTAATACTATATGTAGGGAATCTCTCAGTCATCAAAGTACCACCCCCCCTACTGGCCATTCCACACCCAAGTCAGTGCTGGGGCTGCCAGTCTGATGAAAGGATCCTTCTACCTGATGATTCCAGTGCTCCTCTATCAGAGATGGCTTTTGGCAGGCAAACAACTTTGCATTAGGGCAGTGGCACCATGTGCCACATTTGAGTACCGAGAAGAGAAACAGAATAGTTGGGGTTAGTAACAAATTATAACTATCATAATAGTTGTGTTTTAGTCCTAATGACTAACAACAGAAATGCAGTATGCACAGTAATCAGCAGCTGTAGTCTGGGTATGTTAAACTGAAATAGTAAGTCTTCAGCCGGGATTTGAAAGTTGAGACTAAAAGGGCAAATCTTATAGTCGCAGGCAGACCATTCTACAGTTTTGGAGCCCTCTAACTAAAAACCCGACCTTCCACTGTTATTTTATTAATCCTTGGAGTCATAATTAGACCAGCATATTGACCTTAATGTGCGCTTTAATTTTTAATTTAATTTTTAAGTAATGATAAGTTCTGATAAGTATACCGGACTTTGTCCATTTAAGGCTTTATATGTTAAAAGTAAGATTTTGAAATCTGCTCTAAACTTAACTGGGAGGCAGTGTAAAGATTTAACAACTGGAGTTATGCGTTTATATTTTCTTGTTCTTGTAATAATTCTTGCAGCAGCATTTTTCATTAATTGTATGCTGTATAAAGAACAATTTGAACATCCAATGAACACTGTATTGCAGTAATCAATCCTACCAGAAATAACTGCACAAATTAATTTCTTAGTTTCCCACATGCTTAGAAAATGCTTTAATTTCCCAACATTTTTAAGATGGAAGAAACATATTTTGGACAATTTTATGTGCACTTTAGATGATATTATAGTCGAGATAACACCTAGATTATTGGCTGATTCAGTAAAACTAATGGAGATTCCAACTGAGTTAAATGATAAACAAATATTGTTGTGATCAACATAATTCCCTCCAATAATTACCATCTCTGTTTTATCAGTGTTTAGAGACAAGTAGTTCTCATCTATCCACTCCTTTAATTCACTAACACATCTAATTAAAGATACCATCATTTGCTCTAAAAGAAGGGTGTATAAGTGGGTGTCATCGGTGTACAAGTGAAAATTGACATCATGTTTTCTAATGATGGATCCCAGTGGAAGCATGTAAAGTGAAAACTGTAACAGTCCCAGTACTGAGCCTTGTGGGACACCATATCTCACTTCTGTGTATAATGATGGAGTACTCTCAGCACATTTCTCTACATAGTGAAATCGATTTGATAAATAAAAACTAAACCAGGCTAGGACGTTGCCTGTGAGTCCAGTGCCATTTTCTAGCCTATGGAATAAAATAGAATGGTCAGTGGTGTCAAACGCTGCACTTAACTCTGGCAACATAATTACAGTGGAGTTTCCTACATCAGAGGATGTCAGAATGTCATTTACAACACGTGTTAGTGCCATTTTCAGTACTATAACTGTGGCAAAAGCCAGACTACAATTTATCAAATACATTATGAAGCTTAAGCTGTGACTGAAGCTGAAACTAACTTTTCAAGTATTTTAGAGAGAAAGGGTAAATCTGAAATGGGTCTGTAATTATTATTAGTGTATGTTGGTCTAGGTCTGACTTTTTAAGTAATGGTTTGATCACTGACACTTCTAGTGCATCAGGTACTGTGCTATGCAATACTGAACTACTGATAATGCTAAGAATAGGTGCTACAAGAACATCCATTGCGTTTTTAACTAGTTTTGTTCTCACTGGATCTAGGGAACAAGTAGTTGATTTCATTTTAGAAATGAAAGTTATGACTTCATGTTCTGTTACAGGATTAAATTATAAAGTGTTGAATGCAAGGTGTAACAGGGTTTGCCAAGCCAGTATGCAGTTTGCACTATGATGCTGAGATCTTATATTTTTAATTTTCTCATTAAAGAAGTTCATAATATGTGTACTGCTAATGTCTGTTGGTATTTTGTACTGTAGAGCTGAATTCCCATTTGTTAAATGAGTTACTTTTCTAAACGGTACACAAGGATTATTATTAATTATTGTTATCTATTATTTTGCAGTAGTAGTCTGGGCTAGCTTTAAAGAGAGCTTTGTCGTATTTTTAACGCTTGTTGTCCATGCAGTTTGAGAAACCTGCAGTTTTGTTGTTCTTCATCTATCCTCCAGTTTTCGACACTCTAATATAAGAGTTTGAGTGTTCTCATTAAACCAGGGATTGTGTCTATGTGCTTTGATCACTTTTGTTTTAAGGGGACCCACTGTTTCCAGAGCATCTCTCAAGGTCACATTATGATTTGATGTTAATTGATCTAAATTGTTTTCCACAATTGCACTTGACTTACTCAAAGTATCTATAAATTTTGAAGCAGAATTACAATCTAGATGTCACGCTAGCTTTGTATTAATCTGTTAGTATATTTTTAAGGGCAGAACCAAATCAAATGTAATTATGTAGTAGTCAGAAATTATATTTATTGGAGTAATATTTAAATTTTGAATTTCAAATCTGTTAGTTAGAATTAAATCTCATGTGTGGTTATGATTATAAATTTTGCCTTTGACAATCTGACAAAATCCTACTGAATTTAGCAAACTAGTAAAATATGTGCTAAAACTGTCAGTTTCCAAATCAGTGTATACAGTACATTAAAAACCCCATCAATGCTATAGGATCATAATTTATAGCCAATCCAGGTAAAAGGTTGCCAAATTCAGTTTTGAACAATGAATATGACCATGGTAGTCTGCAGACTAGCACTACAGCTGCCATATTGATTTCCTGATATTTTTTTAACTGTCTGTTGTCATCCTCTCTTACCACTATGTTTTGCACTGTAGTTATTAGTCTTTCAGCATGCAAAATTAATCGGCACCTCTAGTCTGGGCATGCTAAACTGAAGTAGTGAGTGAGTTCCTTCAGAACTTCTTTTTTGGCTCCTAGTATATCAGTCACAGAATTTTCTTCATGTCATCGCTGCTTCTGAAGTTTGGGGATTAACTTGTCCTACATTAAATGCAAATACTTTTAAATCTGCCCAACCGCTATCTTCCCATTTAAAAAACTATACTAATGTAACTACTAACTACTATCTTACTTGGACTTTGCAGCATCTGGTACCCTCCCATTCAAATGTATACCATATTCCTATCTGATTTAGAATTGTCCCTCAAATCTATGCCACTCTATCCTAAACCAAGATTTCAGCCATACATCAAAACTTCTGTGCTCCTTAATGTTTCCTGAATTGGTATAGGTCGCAGAGCAGAACTTTGGGAAAGACCACTTTGTTAGTTCTGAGCTTCAGTTTAACACAGAACTGACATCCTGCCCTTACATCTGTTCTAACATAGACAATACCACCTGGATCCAACCCTGCTTGTGTCAGCAGCCTTTAAAAGGAAGTCTCCCATCTGTGTACTCTGAAGGCAGTATGCTGAACAACTCTTTGTCAGTGTCACTAATTGATCTTTCTCTGTACTGGTTTTTGATTTGACATATTGGGGCTTCTTATCCCTAACCACCAACTCAGAGTTATCATAGTCACTTTCCAACTCTGCAAGATCTTAAAAATTGTTAGACATTTTTATCCCTGGGTTTGATGCCTCTACACAGTGTGAACCTCTTGCCTTGTGCTTATTTCACAGCATAATCCACCATTTTATATAAATCTGTATTTATCTCTCCTGGATTATAAGCTTTTACTGTATGTCTGATGTTAAAAATAAAATATAAATCAAATCTTTTACCAAGACTATAAAGTATTTTTAAGTAACATTTCAGAGTGGCATCATACAGTTTGCTTTCTTCTGAAATTAATTGTGAAGTTGGTATTCCAGATATTATTTGGATGAGAACTGTTATAAAAAAACATTGCCCATTTTCATAGCAATGACCTTGTTTGTTTATTGTAATACCACACTTTTTTCTTGTAAATCTATTCATGTGTTGTTACATTATTACTGTGAAAAGACAGGGTACTAATACTTACAGTAGATAATTTCTGAAGGAATAGTTAAACAATTTTCAGAAGTATCCCCTAGTGCTGGGCGGTATACCGGTTCATACCGAAAACCGTTTTTTATTTTTTTTATGATTTGGATTTTTCTTATACCGCAACACCGGTTTAAATTGCCTAAACAACGTTCGGAACGTGGCACAGTGGGAAACTGTTCAAGTGGGGACCTTTTTCACTGCTACACCGCTAAACACAGATTTGTTGCACTAGGGCTCTTTTTCACTGCTACACCACCAAATAGTGGGCGGTAGCATAGTATGCCGCGCGGTGAAAATGGACAGAGAGCATTCCGAAACTGAACTAAAAGTAAAGTTGAACATGATGAACAGAAGAACTTTTGCCAAAAAAAAGGAGTCACGTCCATCGCCTGGAGATAACTTTAGTTTTAAAAGGTCAGATGTGTAAATACTGTTTCTATACTACTGGATAATACTGCAAGCCAAATATTTGTTTTATTTGTTTTCAGTACAGTGTAAGGTACTGTGTAATAGTGTGACGACATGTTGACTTTATTCTCGGAATTTGTCATTAAAGTAGACCATCGTAAACTAAACTTCATTGTAAAATTAATATTTAATTTAATAGATTTTCTCAAACCCCATTATAAGTTATATAGCACATTAAATGCTTTGTGTTAAGTGATTCTTAAACTGACATCTTCTTGCACTAAGAGGAGGGGCCGGCAGCAATCGCCGCACAGAATACATTCACTTCATGATCTTCCTGCTCTCTGAATATTTAGAATGCTAAGATAAATACTTAATATAATTTTCATGGTGAAATGCATTAAAGCATGCATTAATCATATGGGGGCACGGCAGCGTGCCTGCCTTGCATTTGCATGTTTTTCTGGTGGGCTTACTCGGCGTGCTTCAGTTTCCTTTCAAAGTCATGTAGGATGTGGGGTTTTGTTGTGCTATATTGACCCTGCTAGTGTATGTTTTGCTTGTATTCATCCTGCGATGTGCTGGCGACTCCTTCAGAGATGGGTGCAACTCTGAATGGATGGCATAATTAAACATGTATAACAAAGATATTTTTAAAGTTCTGAACACTCCGTGGGCAGTTTATAACTAGTTTTAATTTCACAAAGACGTTTATCGTGTGGTGATTGGTTATGTGGTGAAAGAAAAAGGAAGGAAGGAAAAAGGAACTGAGGTTTTGGTATGTCAGATAGAGACAGCATGCATGCAATAAAGATAGCCCGCTCAGAAGAACAAGCATTGAATTCTGTGTTTGTGTCTCCGACCAGCAGATCAGAAACGCAACATTTGCACAATGTTTAAGTTAAACCTGTGCGATAGCTATTCATACATCCAGTTTTTTGGAGCCTCGTCACACCTGCCATAAAGTTCTCTACACTGAACATACACCTGGGGACCCCTTTCTGCAAGGGAGCAGCACTACAGCCACGCCACCCTGCATGTGTAATACCTGCTTTAATGCATTTCATCATGAAAATGATATCAAGTATTTATCTTAACATTCTAAATTTTCAGAAAGCAGAAATATCATGAAGTGAATGGATTCTGTATGGTGATTGCTGTCTTCTCTTAGTGCGGAGGAAGTCCGTTTAAGAAGCGTAGTGATTAACCACTGGGTCAGGGAACGTAACACAAAGCATTTAATGTGCTGCATTAATTTATGATGGGGTAAATTAAGTAATTGATTAAACATTGATTTTAGGAAGAAGTTTAGTTTACGACATTCTACTTTAATTATGAAGTAAACTTTGAGAATAAAGTGGGAATGTTGACTTTGTTCTCGACATATAGTTTGTTTTTGTCTTCCCAGTATAGCTTAGCTTGAAGCAAGGTCCATATTAATGCAGTTTGCCTAAATGATGGTTCAGTTGGTAAAGATGTCATCACCAAGTTACACTTGTTTTATTTTAATTTGGTGAATACTGTGTAATGCACCTGGGCTTGAAGTCTTGAAGGCAAACTGCATTGATATGGATCTTGCTTCAAGCTAAGCTGTATACGTAAATAATAAAACTGTAACTTGCATTTATAATTCTATTTGTGGTATAGCCCTACGGAATCGTATTGGGGCCATGGTGAAGAACAAAAAATATGGACACAGGGAAGAAAAAAACTGAAAAGTCGACATTTCCACTTTATTCTCATAGTTTATAATTAAAATAGAATGTCGTAAACTAAACTTCATCCTAAAATCAATGTTTAATTTACTAGATTTTCTCAAACCCCGTCATAAGTTAATGCAGCACATTAAAGGCTTTGTATTAAGTGTTCCCCGACCCAGTTGTTAATCACTACTACACTTCTTAAACTGACTTCCTCCACACTAAGAGGTGGCGCCGGCAGCGATCACCACACAGAATCCATTCAATTCATGATATTCCTGCTCTCTGAAAATTTAGAATGATAAGATAAATACTTATTATTTTCATGATGAAATGCATTAAAGCAGGTATTAAACATGCACAGTAGTGTCGCGGTAGTGCAAGCCAAGTTATACTTGTTTTATTTGTTTTCAATACAGTGTAATGTACCTGGGTACTGTGTAATAGTGTGACAACATGTCGACTTTAATCTTGACATAAACGGCGAAATTAAAGTGGAAATGTCAAGAATAAAGTCAACATGTTGTCACACTGTTACACAGTATCCAGGTACATTACACTGTATAGAAAACAAATAAAACAAGTATAACTTGGCTTGCAGTATTATCCAGTAGTATAGAAACACTATTTACACATTTGAACATAATGGTCCACATCCAACCTTTTAAAACCAAAGTATTTCCAGGCAACGGACGTAACTCCTTGTTTTCGGCAAAAGTTCTTCTGTGTCATCATGTTGAATTTTTTCATCAGTTTCGGAATGTTCTCTGTCCATTTTCACCGCGCAATACCTACACTACCACTACCTATTTAGCGGTGTAGCAGTGAAAAAGAGCCCCTGCGCAACACCTCTGTGATTAACGGTGTAGCAGTGAAAAATCCATATCATAACAAAAATAAAAAACGGTTTTCGGTATGAACCGATATACCGCCCAACACTAGATGGCAGTAATATATGGACTTTTAAGAATTTAACAGCAGATTCATCTTCCACGATGGAAAACGGGATCACTTATGTGTACTATATAAGTGTGTACTTCATCCATCCTATCAAGCAGCATTAAAAAACATCTATCATACGTAACAGCACATCACACAATTTGGGAACGTTGTCACGACAGCAGTGCCATTTGCATTATCAACTTGTGTGAATTTTGTGGTCATTAACTGACAATTTAGAAAAGGAACTCGCTTTCTTTTTTCCTTTTTTTATTGGATTTAATTAAAGTAACATGCCATACAAACAAGTAAAACTTAACAAAACTAAATTCAGTTCAATCCCCATCCCAGAAAAAGAGGAAGGCCAACAGCCAGGGTAAAACATTTCAGAGTAGAAAAGAGGGAGAAGAATCCTATTCCCCAGTATAAAAACTTATTCTAAAATGTTATTGATTAGATTTGATTCCATATTCAGAGTGAATGAAGGACAATTGGGTTGTTAGTATATAGATGATAACTTGTATTCAGTAGGGCACAAAGCAAGGAATATAACAAAGTACTGCAGGATTTTATTTCTATTGCAAGCCTAGCCTGTGTGTGTTCATCTCTTTGTGTCAATGTCCAGGTTTTTATAGCTTGTATATTTGTTGCCTAATAATAAAATTGAAAGTTAGGTAGAGCCATGCCACCATCTGCTTTAGATCATTGTAGGGTCGCTCTTAGAATGTGTGGAGGTTTTGAATTCCAAATAAATGATGTTATGATTGAATCTAATTTCTTAAAAAAATTATTTATTAATATATATGAGGATGCTTTGAAGTAGAAAAGGAAGCTTAGGAAAGATGTTCATTTCGATGGTTTTAACTCTCCCTGCTAAAATGAGGTGGAGAGTAAACAATCTATCCACATCTTATTTATGTTTTCCATGCAGACAGCAAAATTTTGTAGAAAAAGCTTTGTCTACTTGTGATGTTTACCCATAGGTATTTTAACTGGTCTGAGATGATAAAATGGAAGGTGTCCAATCTAATGTTGTGTGCTAGATAGTTCACTGGGAAAAGCACACTTTTATTCAAACTAATTTTGAGTCTGGGTATCTGCTAGTGCTGTTAGCACTGCAGGCAGAGTATTTTGTGGGTCTAATATATATAGTAACTTATCATCTGCATATAGTGATATATTCTATTCAAATCCTTCTCTGATAATCCCCTTTATCTCTGAAGTAATTCAAAAGTGAACAGCCAATGGCTTAACTGCAAATAGCAGTGGTGATGGGTGCATCCTTGTCTAGTACCACATTCTAGTTTGAAGTAGTCTGAAGTAATGTTGTTAGTACAAACTGAAGCTTCTGGACTGGTATATGGTCATTTGATCCATGAAAAGGATACCCACTTCTGAAGATGATCAAACACAAGTCCACTAAAATCTATACTAGTCTGGCAACAATTCTTATGAAGTCAGTGACAGTGAGTGTTAATAGGAGATATTTTGACAGAATCTGTGAGTCATCAGTCCATAGAATTCACTTAATTTAACTATTTGTCTAGTTAAATGTTTTCTAACCACCTCATTGGATAAATTAAACCTAGCTTGTTTAGAAGCTAATAGTTAATAATTAGAGCTGTAAAATACAAGTGTAGCAATAGGATTCCTATTGTTCAAGGGCATGCCTACTAATTTATAGTTTTGAACTTTGTCTCAAGTAAATAAATTAAGTTAGGTAGACTGATTTTATTCTTCAGTACTTTATATAACCTCCTCTTCCTACTGGTGAAAGTGTTAAGTTTCTGTTCCTGGGTGGCTTAAAACTCTTTTTATTCTTGTCGTGCTATATAGTCTTGTGAAAAGGGAAGTATACCCCATAAAATGTTGTTTTTTTTTTTTGTTTTTTAACATATGTGGATGTATCAAGATATGATCTTAATTTAGACAGTATATATAGATAAAGGTGATACAGTATAACTAAATTTCGTGCCACGTTTACATTTTTTACTCCATTGTATAATGTAAGTCAACATAAATGCAAATTTTACATATGGAAAATGTACACCACTATGTTTATCACTACCTCAAACCTTGGAAGTTTCCATATTATTTCAACTTTGTCTTGTTTTAACCAATATTTAGTTTGGTGTACTCTTTGTTGTTGTGTGTTAACACCATGTATAAATTGAAAGAGCCATCTGAAGCCTTCAGAAAAAAAGCTTATTGTAGGTTCTGGGAAGTAATTTTGGAAAAAAAAAAAAAAACATTCTACTGTTTGAAAGATCATCTACGAATGGCTGTTAACTTGTCCAGGCCAGGTTGCCCCAGCAAGTTCAGCCCAAGAGCAGAACACAAGATGCTCAAATAAGTCACTCAGAACTTCACGGGACTTGCAGGTAGCAGTTGCCACTGTTGATGTCAAAGAGCATGTGTGTACCATTAGGGGGATGCTGTACAAATTTCGTTTACACAATAGATGTGTCAGGAGGTAAAGTTTGATGTCCAAAAAGAACATCCGGGTAAGACTAAAGTTTGCCCATGAACACCAACACACTAGACAGATGAGGCAAAGATAGTTCTTTAGCCACTGTACCAGAAGGCATGTTTAACAAAGCCACAGACAGCATTTGACCAAAAGACCCTGATACCAAATTTGAAAAGATGATGATAGAAATGTTATGATTTGTGGCTGTTTTGCTTCATCATTCTTCATTACACCAAAGTAGATGATATAAGATAATTGATGAGAAGATTGAATCTAATCAAAAGTGGATCTTTGCTATATGTTAATGACCATTAACATAGTAGATACACAAGGAATGGCTGAAAGGAAAGAAATGGAGAGTTCTGGAATGACCATGTCAAAGCCCAGCTCTAAATCTTTTTAAGATGCTGTGGTGCAAAATGAAGCAGGTTGTGCGTGCAAGACTCCATTTAAACATAGCTGGGTGTAGGAGTGGGAATAACTTTCTCCCAGCTAATATCAGAAACTGGCAGATAGTTGTAGGAAATACAGTATTTTCTTGAGGTTGTTTTTGCCAATGAGAAAGTGCAAACTATTTGAGCCTAGTGGGTATTTACTTTTTCTACAGGTTGAAATGGCTTATCTGATCATTTTTCATTGACTACATTGTTGCAAAGGCAAATTTTCATTCATGTCTTTTTAGTTCAATGCTTGCTTCTTCACCTGACCTGATTCACAGTTCAATAAACTTTCATGCTTCAGGCTCATTTTGGCTAATTAACACTTACATTTTTTTTCTTTGGAAAATTTGTATAAACCTTTGTATAACTTCCTTTATTATCATGTTTGGCTTTTAGGTTGTTAGCATTTATTTTATAATAAGCAAGGTACTCAATGTATAAAAAATAAATAACATTTATGATTACAGATTACAGCTCTGCATAAATAATTAATTTCAACACATGTCAATTCTTGATGGATGCCATATCATTGTATATGATAGAAAGATGTGTTCTGTTCCCTAGCAGCATTCGTACAGTCATCATTGTGGTTACTATCATATCATTTTCACTGAGTTTCATGATACATACCTGGCCTCCTAAAAACTAGTGATTCAGCTCATGAGGCCGATTCAGTTGTTTGTTTATGAGACATAATAATAATAATTAATTGTATTCATATAGCACCTTTCCCATGCTCAAGGCCCTTGTACTGTCATCATAAGCATTCCTTTGTCACCATAATCTCACCCAGTCTGGTTTTTATTGTTATATTCTGCTCCCAATGTGTTGTCCATTAGTGGTGCTTAGTAGACTTTTAATCATTTGATGAATAATCTTGTATCTTATTTAGCTTTGTGCATAATGTTAATATGAGTTTATTGTTTAAATCTTAAAGCACTTACAAAGAAAATGGCAAACCTATCTTTTTTATTGTGTGACATCATGTGAGAAAAATAATTGCACCAGCAATCTTTGGTAAATTTAAGAGTTATGGCAATGAATATAAAACAAGGGAATCTAAATTATTTAGAAAAGACAGAGGTTTGGCAATATACTGTACAAAAGAAAAATACAATACAACTTTCAGTAAACCTCTATATCATAATATTGAATAAGATCAAAACAATAATGCCTGGATTAAAAAAAACTTCCCAGACTAAAATATTAAATAGTTGTGTGTTACAGAATAAATAATAGTTTATAATAACAGTTAATGTTTTAAAAATTCTGAAATATAAACATTTTTGTTTATTTTTAGTCAAAACAGTTGATACATTTTTATAGAAATGCAAGAACTTAGTGTCCAGTTTACTACCTTGTGCAGTATTTCTGATGTAGCAGACTTTCTAAAAAATTCAGACACACAGAATCTTGACCCCGACACCTTTTGCTTGGCATCTTTTATGTAGCATCTTTAACAACTAAGAATGGTTTATTTTACACATTTTTTAAAATGGACAGATGGTCTTGAATATGTACTTTATTATTACAGTTTGTGACTTGTTCTATTTGATAACTCATAACATTTCCTCTTTTGTCATTATAATTAAATTTACTAAGATGGTTAAGTACAAGTGGGTGACATATTATGGTTAATGATGAGTAATAGCCACATATCACACACTGGTACAAATTAGAGCCTCATTAGCTTGATTTTAACATTGTGTAATTGTTTTTAAGAATAGAATCACAAGGTTTCTTTTTTACCAAAGCTAAAATGTGAAATGTTAGGATTGTACAGAGGTAAAAAAAAAAAAGTCTTAAACATTCAATTAGAAACACTCTTTGAATTTCCTGGATCATTCTGTGACCACCAGGTCACTGTTTTAACCATCAATACCCATTAGTTCACCTTTTTCAGAAGCTCAGAGTTCACGGTTTTCTTTGGTTGCTTTCAATCTAATTTACTTAATGCAGGTTGTAAACATGTATTTTAAATCATTCAACTGACCACTAATTGTGTTAATTTTAAACTTTAATTTAGGCTGCAATTCATTCATCGTCGATTTCGTGTTTTTCTAAATACACCCCATGCTGTTATTAAGACCATTAATCTCTCAGCCTAATTTTCAGATTTTTCAGTACAGAATCTTACTACCTTTTGATTAATTTCTTTTCTTATAAATTTCTGGTGGCATATTTTGTCCAGTTGGTGTTGGGGATGAAGATGAGAGATGAATAATTTTATGTTTGAGCATGGTAACTAATACAGACTGTCAGTGGTGTTTGTAGCTTGCCTTAAAGCTAGGTGTAGATGTTTGATAGTTTCTACTGCTGTAGTGTTGTGCTCATCGAGGACTAGGTCCATTTTCTCAAGATCCATCTCCAGTTCTGATTGTCTAAAACAAGACATCTGCCAAATTCAGTTTAGCCTGTTCTTTTAGCACTTGGGCAGGTTTATTTATGTACTTGGTGCTGTAGGGGGCCAGAAAAGAACCAGTAGAGTGCAAGATTTCCAAAAGAATCAAGCATTCTCTCCCAGCATTCAGACAAGGTCCCTAAATAATTTTTTAGATTTTTATTAAATTATTTTTAAATTGACACATCAGGAAGTTTCACACAGCCTGTCCTATCAGAGCCGTTTGACACCTTATTAAAACAGTCAACCACTGAATTAAAGTTTAGCTTTTAAATGTATCACCATTGTATCTCATTACCTGTAGGTATTAGGGATGGGAGGAAATCTAAATTTCATGTTTTGATTGTAATGACTGGTTATCGTGGTTTTTATATTATCACAATATTGTTAGTTAAAAAAAAAACACTAATACACAAAAATTCACTGTCTTCAGTTGTTTTAAACCGGCTGTTTTAATATCAGGTGGTTTAAATAGACATTAATTCAACACAAATAACATACATGAACAGCATTTGTGTCCAGTTGTGCAGTAACCACAAGTAGACATACAAGTGCAGATTTTTGACACTATCAAACACATACATGAACCACTTAAATATACCACTGTTAACATTATAAGATCACAAATGTAAATAAATAAGAAGCAGTGGCTAATATCTCTTCATAAAGAAATAAAGTGCTTTTGGGATATTTACACTTAAGCAATTCCACTTAATGGCCGATTGCCAAACTCCACAGCTCCATGCTCCAGTCAAGAGCAACTGCAGTACCAAGCGGCTTCCTGTGCATGCAAGCTTAACAAAACGTAAACATTGGAAAAAAATAAAGTAATTCCACACAGGCACAGTAGTAGTAAAATAGTTATTTAAAAAAGGTGTTGAATATTCTTACAACAAGCAAGAGATATTGCTTACCAAATAAATACGTGTGTGAAATTAGTGCTTTAAAATACAAACCGGATTCCAAAAAAGTTAAGACACTAAACAACTTGTGAATAAAAACCGAATGCAATGATGTGGAGATGGCAAATGTCAATATTTTATTTGTAATAGAACGTAGATGACAGATCAAACGTTTAATCCGAGTAAATGTATCATTTTAAAGGAAAAATATGTTGATTCAAAATTTCACGGTGTCAACAAATCCCAAAAACGTTGGGACAAGTAGCAATAAGAGGCTGGAAAAAGTAAATTTGAGCATAACGAAGAGCTGGAAGACCAATAACACTAATTAGGTCAATTGGCAACATGATTGGGTATAAAAAGAGCTTCTCAGAGTGGCAGTGTCTCTCAGAAGCCAAGATGGGTAGAGGATCACCAATTCCCACAATGTTGCGCAGAAAGATAGTGGAGCAATATCAGAAAGGTGTTACCCAGTGAAAAATTGCAAAGACTTTGCATCTATCATCATCAACTGTGCATAACATCATCCAAGATTCAGAGAATCTGGAACAATCTCTGTGCATAAGGGTCAAGGCCGTAAAACCATACTGGATGCCCGTGATCTCAGGGCCCTTAAACGACACTGCACCACAAACAGGAATGCTACTGTAAAGGAAATCACAGAATGGGCTCAGGAATACTTCCAGAAACCATTGTCAGTGAACACAATCCACCGTGCCATCCGCCGTTGCCAGCTGAAACTCTACAGTGCAAAGAAGAAGCCATTTCTAAGCAAGATCCACAAGCTCAGGCGTTGTCACTGGGCCAGGGATCATTTAAAATGGAGTGTGGCAAAATGGAAGACTGTTCTGTGGTCAGGACGAGTCACGATTCAAGTTCTTTTGGAAATCTGGGACGCCATGTCATCCGGACCAAAGAGGACAAGGACAACCCAAGTTGTTATCAACGCTCAGTTCAGAAGCCTGCATCTCTGATGGTATGGGGTTGCATGAGTGCTTGTGGCATGGGCAGCTTGCATGTCTGGAAAGGCACCATCAATGCAGAAAAATATATTCAGGTTCTAGAACAACATATGCTCCCATCCAGACGTCATCTCTTTCAGGGAAGACCCTGCATTTTTCAACAAGATAATGCCAGACCACATTCTGCATCAATCACAACATCATGGCTGCGTAGGAGAAGGATCCGGGTACTGAAATGGCCAGTCTGCAGTCCAGATCTTTCACCTATAGAGAGAATTTGGCATCATAAAGAGGAAGGTGCGACAAAGAAGGCCCAAGACGATTGAACAGTTAGAGGCCTGTATTAGACAAGAATGGGAGAGCATTCCTATTTCTAAACTTGCGAAACTGGTCTCCTCGGTCCCCAGACGTCTGTTGAGTGTTGTAAGAAGAAGGGGAGATGCCACACAGTGGTGAAAATGGCCTTGTCCCAACTTTTTTGGGATTTGTTGACACCATGAAATTCTGAATCAACATATTTTTCCCTTAAAATGATACATTTTCTCAGTTTAAACTTTTGTTCCATGATTTATGTTCTATTCTGAATAAAATATTAGAAGTTGGCACCTCCACATCATTGCATTCAGTTTTTATTCATGTTTTGTATAGTGTCCCAACTTTTTTGGAATCCGGTTTGTACATATTTGCGGAAATAACTCCATTTATGTAGATTACCCACAATCCCTTGCCAAATTTCAAGCCTTGATGTAATGTTATAGATTATAATATGTAGACTAACTTGTTCATTTTGATCTCTCTTTCTCTCAGTTGTAATGTTTGTGTTGAAGTTTAACTCATTGATTATTCATAAGACTGGGTGTATCTTGTTTTGATTTTTCCTTTGTATTATCGTGTTTGATTTATTTTCTCTGGATTTTTTTTTATAATTTTATTGATTTTATTTGAAGAAAACACTTACATTTTTTTTTTTTTGCTTGGCAGACACTTTTATCCAAAGCAACTTAAAAAAAGGTAAACATAAATAAGTAACATTAGGCTAAGGCCTGTTTATTAAGCTAGTATAGTAGGACCAGTAACAAAAAGTTGATTACGACAAGTGAAAAAGATGGAATAACTAATAAATACACAGTCGGAGATTGCAGTCACTAAAGCAATTAACCAACAATATAAAAATATCATAGAGCAAAGTTTTTTTTTTGTTTTTTTTTCTCTTATCAATTAGATAGATTTATGCAGAACAGATGGGTGTTCAATTGCTTCTTAAGTACAGTGAGAGAGTCAACAGTACAGATGGAGGTGGTAGCTTATTCTACCAACTAACAACTACACTGGAAAAGAGTCTGGATTGACATTTGATACCACACAGAAGCAGCATCATCAGACGCTGTTGTTCCCTGGCAGAACAACAAGAAGGAGTGTGTAAGAAAGTAGCATAGGACTTTGGCAATGTCTCCATATACTCAGATGCTGACCCATTGACTACATCATCAGGGATTTGAACTTAATGTGTGGTGTTACAGGGAGCCAATGTAGCGACCAGAAGAGAGGTATATACAGTTAGATCCATAAATATTTGGACAGAGACAACTTTTTTCTAATTTTGGTTCTGTACATTACCACAATGAATTTTAAATGAAACAACTCAGATGCAGTTGAAGTACAGACTTTCAGCTTTAATTCAGTGGGGTGAACAAAACGATTACATAAAAATGTGGGACAACTAAAGCATTTTTTAACACAATCCCTTCATTTCAGGGGCTCAAAGGTAATTGGACAAGGGCTATTTCATGGGCAGGTGTGGGCAAGTCCGTCGTTATGTCATTATCAATTAAGCAGATAAAAGGCCTGGAGTTGATTTAAGGTGCGGTGCTTGCATGTGGAAGATTTTGCTGTGAACAGGCAACATGCGGTCAAAGTAGCTCTCCACGCAGGTGAAAGAAGCCATCCTCTTAAGCTACGAAAACAGAAAAAAAACATCTGAGAAATTGTTACAATATTACGAGTGGCAAAATCTACAGTTTGGTACATCCTGAGAAAGAGAGCAAGCACTGGTGAACTCAGTAACTCAAAAAGACCTGGACGTCCACGGAAGACAACAGTGGTGGATGATCGCAGCATCATTTCCATGGTGAAGAGAAACCCCTTCACAAAAGCAAACCAAGTGAACAACACCCTCAAGGGGGTAGGCATATCGATATCCAAGTCTAACATAAAGAGAAAACTGCATGAAAGTAAATACAGAGGTTGCACTGCAAGGTGCAAGCCACTCATAAGCCTCAAGAATAGAAAGGCTAGATTGGACTTTGCTAAAGAACATCTAAAAAAGCCAGCACAGTTCTGGAAAAACATTCTTTGAACAGATGAAACCAAGATCAACCTCTACCAGAATGATGGCAAGAAAAAAGTCTGGAGAAGGCATGGAACAGCTCATTATCCAAAGCATACCACATCATCTGTAAAACACGGTAGAGGCAGTGTGGTGGCTTGGGCGTGCATGGCTGCCAGTGGCACTGGGACACTAGGGTTTATTGATGATGTGACACAGGACAGAAGCTGCCGAATGAATTCTGAGGTGTTCAGAGACATACTGTCTGCTCAAATCCAGCTAAATACAGTCAAATTGATTGAGTGGCGTTTCATGATACAGATGGACAATGACCCAAAACATAAAACCAAAGCAACCCAGGAGTTTATTAAAGCAAAGAAGTGGAAACTTCTTGAATGGCCAAGTCAGTCACCTGATCTTAACCTAATTGAGCATGCATTTCACTTGTTGAAGACTAAACTTCGGACAGAAAGGCCCACAAACAAACAGCACCTGAAAGCCTCTGCAGTAAAGGCTTGGCAGAGCATTAAAAAGGAGGAAACCCAGCATCTGGTGATGTCCATGAGTTCAAGACTTCAGGCTGTCATTGCCAGCAAAGGGTTTTCAACCAAGTCTTAGAAATGAACATTTTATTTCCAGTTATTTAATTTGTCCAATTACTTTTGAGCCCCTGAAATAAAGGGATTGTGTTAAAAAAAATACTTTAGTTCCCTCACATTTTTATGCAATCTTTTTTGTTCAACCCCCTGAATTAAATCTGAAAGTATGCCCTTTAACTGCATTTGAGTTGTTTCATTTAAAATTCATTGTGGTAATGTACAGAATCAAAATTAGAAAAAAGTTGTCTGTCCAAATATTTATGGACCTAACTGTAAATATACAATTTTGTATTATGTGATCTGTATGTTACATAGTGCATTTTTACAAGGGTAATATGGAAGTGGTGATGTGATTAAATGCTAAAATCCACAAACCAAACCTCATACCTATTATCTGATTTGATAAAGCAGTTCTTCTTTGAAGTTCCTTTCAATAAGAAATATTCTAAAAATAAATTTGCAGTGAGACTGCAAAGCACATTTTTACATTGTGAAACATGCATCACATAAAGTAATATATTGAAGAATAATTTTTGACATTTATGAAGTCTCCGTTATAATTAGCAATGAAAAATAGTGAACATATTAAATCTTACAAGTTAAATTTGTTTCTTTTTTTAAAAAAATATTTATCTGTCAGAGATGGGGGAAGATATTTTAAATTGGGTATTGATTGAAAATTTGTGACATCATTGCATGTTGAATTAGTAGCAGATATTAATTAGATATATCTTAGTTAAATATGTACCACATTCTGTGCAGGCAAATCATACAATTGTAATAGAGATTCCTGATTTACAGCTTCAGACTTTTCAGTCAGAGATAGACATTTAGCAAAAAGTGAAAATTCACTAGAAGATCATGTCAATTTCAACTTTTAACATGGTACTCAATTTTTCCTTCCTAAAAGATGTCCATAATTACTCAACAAGAAATTTTCCACAACAAAGTTGTAATAGCCATATATAGTAAATATGGTTTATTGATTCAATCTTTAGGAGCAAAACCAAATAAGTATTGAATCATTTTATTTGAAAATGTATTGGGCGGTATTTGATATTATTGGAGAAAATTATTTTGCATGGCAGATAAAAATGCTATTACACTGATGTCTTACTCCTTGGTTCAGATGATGATTATTATAGTGATAGGAAAACAATTAGCTGATAGTAGATCTAAATTATGTGTTGTGCTGCTGCTGTTAAGTCTAGCACTATTTTCTATAAAGGCTGTTTTGATTGATGGTGTTATGGTTGCGATATACTGAAGGAATTTGTTAAGCCTGAATCTGCTTGATTAGAAAGTAAAAAAATTGTTGTAAGAAAGTTTGATATGAACAGAACGTTTGGCAGCTGTGTGCTAACGTGTCTCAGATGTATGGTCTAGTTCCAGTTACACTTTGCACAATCCAAGTTGATAGAATTTTGTTGATGATGGTTTAGTAGCACATCTTTCAGATTAGTCAAAAATTCTGATTTATCTGTGTACACAGAGTAGTAAAATGAAAGAGAAAGCAGAATAGGGCAAACTTAACATTCCCTATTTCTACCTGTAATGCACATGTAAAACAGAAGCAAAATTTTACGTGATTACTCAAACATGTTAAATGCAGTCACCACACAATTTTTGTTATATACAGTGGAACCTCGGGTCACGACCATAATTCGTTCCAAAACTCTGGTCATAACATGATTTGGTCGTGACCCAAAGTAATTTTCTCCCTAGGATTGTTTGTAAATATAATTAATCCATTCCAGACCGTACAAACTATGTAAATATATTTTCTTTAAAGACTTTTAAGGCATGGTAGTCATGGCAATCAGTATCTCCTGCGAACAATTACGGATGCGAACCGTTTCTCACCTGTGCACTTAGGTGAGAAATGCCCACATTTCGAACTCCTCAGGAACCGCTTCAGCCACACCCCACCACGCCCCCTCGCTAAGCTGCGAGTGCGGTGATTACTTATTAAAACTGGCCTTTTTGACGGGAGCTGTGGACTCGCTATACCACAGGAGGAAGCTGGGTTGGGAGGAGGTTACAGTTTTGAGGGAGAGTCCCTCTGCGTAATGCACCGAGAACAATGTACAGTACAGGGAGAGACTGAATACGTGCAGAAATCATCGGCGCATATGTACTGGAAGGGAAACGAAATAGAGAACAAAGAGTTCACAGCGAATGCACAGGGAGAGACTGAACACATGCGGAAATCATCAGCACGTATGAACCGGAAGGGAAACTGGCTTGTTCCTCAACCGAGTGTGTGATCGTGAACAGATGCAAAAGTTTGGCAAACTTTTTGGTTGTAACCCGATTTGTACTTGTTCAGAGCAGTTCAAGAACCGAGGTTCCACTGTATGTTCAAAGCATTGTACAAATAAATTGTTTTTAAGGAATAATGCAAAAAAAGTCATGTAATGCACAATAAGTATATATGTTATAGTTAGTTCCACTGCTAGATAAAAACTAGCGGCCTTTAAAAAACACAGCAGTCAGATGATAGATAGGGTTTGAGGAATCCAAAATAATACTTTGCACCACCAGATGCACTTAAGTGCTGGAAGTGGGAGCAAGGTCAAGGGATAACATACAGGACGAAACTAAAGGGAACATTTTTTTCCCCTTTATATTGGCAGAAAAATGTAATAGAAGTGATCATAATTGTTCTCATTATGCCTCTTTTGTTCAGGTAATGTGAGTCAAGTCAGCAGATAATGTGAAACTACCTGTTGGCTCAGGTAGCTAAAATGAGAATTGCTAACATTGAAAAGACACTTTAAAACAGGGGTTCTCAACATCGGTCCTGGGGACCCCCTGTGGCTGCAGGTTTTTGTTCCAACCAGATTCCTAATGAGTGACAACACCTTATAGCACTGATCTCATTTAATTAGCTGGTATTTTTTTTTTCTTTTATTCAACATTCAGAAAAGCATAGCAGCATGATTTTTACATTTATAAGACATTTATAAATATTTCTGCTTTTGCTCTAAATTTAAATGCTTAACTCTCTTTTGTTGATTTCATTATACTTTGCCCTTTCTCTGTGCAGTTTTCCCCCTTCATTGTATCTTAATAATGGCAACTTAAAACGAGCAGAGCAGACATGCTGGCAAACAACACGGAATAATCAAAGGCTGCAACTACTTTAGAGTCAGACCCACTAATTAGTAAATAATGGATTAATTAAACAATTAGAACACCTAGAAAAGTAGAATGAAAATCAAGATGAACATACTGCTAAAAAGAAAAAAAATACATTACATTTTTATATATATATATATATATATATATATATATATATATATATATATATATATATATATATATAACTGCTCAAAAATTAAAGTAACACTTTGAAAACGCATCAGATCTCAATGGGAAAAAGAAATCCTCCTGGATATCTATACTGATATAGACTGGGTAATGTGTTAGGAACGAAAGGATGCCACATCGTTTGATGGAAATGAAAATGATCAACCAACAGAGCCCTGAATTCAAAGACGCCCAAAAATCAGAGTGAAAAATGATGTGGCAGGCTAGTCCATTTTGCCAAAAATTTAATTGCAGCAACTCAAAATTGTACGCAGCACTTTGTATGGCCCCTGTGTTCTTGTATACATGCCTGACAACATCGGTGCATGCTTCTAATGAGATGACAGATGGTGTTGTGGGGATCTCCTCCCAGATCTGGACCAGGGTATCACTGAGCTCCTGGACAGTCTGAGGTGCAACCTGGTGGCATTGGATGGACCAAAAAATAATGTCCCAGAGGTGTTCTATTGGATTTAGGTCAAGAAAGTGTGGTGGCCAGTCAATGGTATCAATTCCTTCATCCTCCAGGAACTGCCTGCATACTCTCACCACATGAGGCCAGGAATTGTCGTGCACCAGGAGCCACTGTACCAGCATAGGGTCTGACAATGGGTCCACGGATTTCATCCTGATACCTAATGGCAGCCAAGGTGCCTTTGTCAAGCCTGTAGCGGTCTGTGTGACCCTCCATGGATATGCCTCCCCAGACAATCATTAACCCACCACCAAACTGCTCATGCTGAATGATGTTACAGGCAGCATAATGTTCTCCATGGCTTCTCCAGACCCTTTCACTTCTGTCAGGTGCTCAGGGTGAACCTGCTCTCATCTGTAAAAAGCACAGGGCACCAGTGGTGCATCTGCCAATTCTGGTATTCTATGGCGAATGCCAATCGAGCTGCATGCTGCTGGGCAGTGAGCTCAGTGCCCATTAGAGGACATGGGGCCCTTGGATCACCCTAATGAAGTCTTTCTGGTTGTTTGGTCAGAGACATTCACACCAGTGGCCTGCTGGAGGTCATTTTGTAGGGCTCTGGCAGTGCTCATCCTGTTCCTCCTTGCCCAAAGGAGCAGATACTGGTCCTGCTGATGGGTTATGGACCTACTATGGCCCTCTCCAGCTCTCTCCAGAGTAACTGCTTGTCTCCTAGAATCTCCTCCATGCCCTTGAGACTGTGCAGGGAGACACAGCAAACCTTCTGGCAATGACACGTATTGATGTGCCATCCTGGAGAAGTTGGACTACCTGTGTAACCTCTGTAGGGTCCAGGTATCGCCTCATGCTACCAGTAGTGACACTGACTGTAGCCAAATGCAAAACTAGTGAAGAAACAGTCAGAAAAGATGAGGAGGGAAAAATGTCAGTGGCCTCCACCTGTTAAACCATTCCTGTTTTGGGGTCATCTCATTGTTGCCCCTCTAGTGCATCTGTTGTTAATTTCATTAACACCACAGCAGCTGAAACTGATTAACAACCCCCTCTGCTATTTAACTGACCAGATTAATATCCCATAATTTTCATTGACTTTATGCTATACTCTGATTAAAAAGTGTTCCTTTAATTCTTTTGAGCAGTATATATATATATATATATATATATATATATATATATATATATATATATATATATATATATATATATATATATATATATAGCAAACTTAGTTTTCTAATTAATATAGTGTTCCTTAAACACAGGACTTGGGAAATATCAGTTCACTTAATTAGCCATGGAGTTCAATTAAAAACAGAAGCTGGTTGGAACAAAAACCTGTAGCAACAGGGGGTCCCCAGGACCAACGTTGAGAACCCCTGCTTTAAAATGTTGATTTTTTTAATGCACTTTTAATAATATAAGGAAAATTAGATATGGCAATAATTTCCAGCTCTTTCTAGTGTGAAAGGAAACCAGCTTTTGCTTGCTGTGCCAAATGCATAACATTTCTAGCATTAAGGAACAGTAGATTTGATGTATCAGGTTCATGACTGAACTGGAATGTTGTCAGGAATGGGATGATACTTTCACCATGTGGGAGAAGTATTTAATCTATTTTTAGTACAAATGTAGTGTAAATCTAAGAGCAAGAAAAATCTGTGCAAATCTGTGAAAGAATGTCTGAGAATCTGAAGGCTATTTATCTTTCTATTTACTATACAAAGTAACCATTTGAAATATAAATAGGCTTATCCTGGAATTGATGTACAAAAGTTTTCTAGAATAGCAAATTGCTGCATTATATGTATGAATGCCGAAATTAGTGCAAGATTAAACAACCAGCCATCCTTCAACAGTTGATAGGATGTTTTTATAATTTTTCCAAAACTGACATTCAGTTTCAGCAATAGTTGTAATTAGTGGTAGTAGGTGCACAGAGCAAAGCACATCAATAGACGTTGAAACAGTATTTCCTTCCCATAGCTAATCAAGTAGGTACAGTTTAATTTCTTTCTGCCTCCCTCCGGGTTCTTAGAATTTGTATTTTCATAATCCAGTAGTCAACCTGTTAGTGAAGCAATGGCAAACCACCCCTTTCTTTAGATCTTTCTGGTAATGACTTTTTAATGTATGGCCCCTGCTGTTCAAGTTAAAGTAGTTAAAATTGTGTCTAATTTTTTAAAGAACAATTTATGCTGAAAAAGAGCATCATAAGGGTGTTCATTTTGAAAATATTAATGCCTTTGATAATGTAATGTGAACAGATGACATCTAATAATGTCTAGTTTAGCCATTTTCAAAAAGTTCCAAAAATTAAATTAACATTGTATTATACTGGATTTGTTTGTTGTAACTACTAAATTGTTTTGTCTTATGTGAGTCAAATTTGAGACTAAGTGGAAGAGCATTAATTAGAGATATTATACGTTTATTCAAGTTAATCTTAAACTTAGCCATTCTGTGGAATTCCTCCATTATGCCTAATGTACCTGGGATAAATATGGATTGGTAATATAAAGTGTCATGTGATTCACGTTAACGAAATACTTTATGTTCATTTTCATCAATTATGGTCCCCCAAATGTCTGTTTATTTGTGAATGGGATTTTCAGAGGTTCACTTGGCAATGCTAAAGAGCGTGGCAACAGAGTATAGCTTTGTCTAATGAAACATTGTAAAGCAAGATATTTAGAGATTATATTACTCACACCAACAAATGTTTTTAGGCTAGAATACAACAGTTTAATTCAAGTAAATTGGCTCAAACCCCTATTTACAAAGGTATCTTTATTTGCCTTTTTTAAATTAAGTCTTCATCTGCATTAATAGATAGTAAGGTTTCAGGAAGCTTGATGGCTGCAACAGAGTATATTATATTAAACATTCAACACAAGCTTAATAGTCTTTGCTCTCTTTTAACAAACAATGTTTTGTCTTTAGAAATTATACTTGGAATGACTTGTTTTCCTTTCTTTTGCTGTATTATTCTTTTTTATTTCTTTGAGCATAGATAGCATTAATTGAGTAGATTTATTGGATATTCTTTTTAAACATTCTGCTGGAGTGATCCTGCATCCTTTAAAGATGTGATAGTGTCTTTAATTCCTTCTAGGTCGTATACTGTACAGCACCTGTGTAAAGGATGTGTTAAGCCATTGCATTTTATGTGTAACATACAAGTTTTTGGTGAGAGCTTTACTTTCAGTGCATTTAGGTGTGTGCTACATCTTACAGTATATCTTAAATATATTACTTTTTTCTTTTTATTCGGTTACTCTAATTCCATCTTTATTATTAATTTCTTCAATTGCATTCTGGACATCCTTCTATACAAGGATATTTTGTATATTCATCATCCATTACATCAGTAATTGATTCTGGCTTTTAATTTATTTTTTCCACAAAGCAAAGCAAATTATTTGTTCTTTTAAGTTAGCATTAAGTATTTTACCAAAGTGGTGCAGCTGAAGAAACATTCATTTTGTATTTTTTTTTAAAAAGATCAATTGGTATGGAAAGAAAAGTAATAAAATTTCCATCTACCGGTAATAGCCAATGCACACTTAATTAAAAGTACAATGCATGTGATGTCCACTAATGGTGAAAAGCAGTGTTAGCTCAAGGAATGAAGGGAAACAAGTGTTGAACTGTGCAAATAGAGGAGAGGCATGTAAACTTTGGAGCAACTATGGAAGTCTGTTCAATGTTTATTTTCATTAATGTTCTCACTGCTCCTCTTACTACTGTGCCGTTTTTGTGACATGCTGTAGTGGCAAGCTGGGTTGGCATTGTAGTTAAAATTGCAAATGATCCTTTTAAGTAAGACTTTAATACACAATTAAAATCTACTGTCTTTATACGCTTATGAGTGCTCATATTAGGTTTTAAAAACTTTCTTTGTAAATTGTTCATCATCCCTGTTTGGTATATTCTGTTTTTGTCAGTAAAATTTATTTAAATGTTATTAATATGTGAAATGCTTTGAAAATGGGATACTGGATTCATGATTTGTCAATGCTAGCTATTACAAAATATTAATTTTACTGCTTAGAACTAATAATTTCATAGTTTGCAATGAATTTCTGTAATTTATCTTAGACTCTAGCCATCCCAGTGACTTCGATTTGGCATAGGTGGGTTTGAGAATGTTGTGTGTTTTAAATCTTGAACTGTTATAATGTAAAGTTTTTTATATTGTCTAATGTTTCACAAATAAGGGTTTATAGGTACCGTACAATATAACTTACTTATGTGTAGCGCTGTTCACAGGTAGAGTGGCAAAAAAAAAACATTGAATCAACAGTGACGTATATTGAAATATTTAAATGCAGAAGTAGCACAATCAAATAAACCCTCATTTTGTATGCTGTCTTCAGGTATTTAATTTTGACCCTGGGGCTGCAGTAAAGCAGAGGACTGCCGAGGATGTCAAAGCAGATGAAGATGTCACCAAGCTTTGTATCCACAAACGGAAGATCATTGCAGTGGCAACCCTTCATAAAAGCATGGAAACACCAAGCAACCCTTCTTTAGTTCTGACAAGTCCAGGAGGTGGCACAAGTAAGTCTATTAATATCAGAGAAGTGTTCTATAGCTTTGTTTTCTAACAATAGAATTTGTTAGAAAAACCTTTGGATTTTTATTTAATGTTTCTTGCCCAATTGATGTGATTTGATTGTACTATAGTGTGCTGTGTCTTTCCTGTTTTTCATTATTTTGTTGCATTAATTTAATCATTATTTATAGTGCAAATCCATAATTATATGGCATTATTTGATAATATTAAAATTGGAAAATTATTGGTTTATAGAGATTGGATTAACTTCCAAGAAGATTAAGATTTTTTTTTTAAATGTATTACAGTGGTGTGAAAAACTATTTGCCCCCTTCCTGATTTCTTATTCTTTTGCATGTTTGTCACACAAAATGTTTCTGATCATCAAACACATTTAACCATTAGTCAAATATAACACAAGTAAACACAAAATGCAGTTTTTAAATGATGGTTTTATTATTTAGGAGAAAAAATCCAAACCTACATGGCCCTGTGTGAAAAAGTAATTGCCCCCTTGTTAAAAAATAACCTAACTGTGGTGTATCACACCTGAGTTCAATTTCCGTAGCCACCCCCAGGCCTGATTACTGCCACACCTGTTTCAATCAAGAAATCACTTAAATAGGAGCTGCCTGACACAGAGAAGTAGACCAAAAGCACCTCAAAAGCTAGACATTAGGGATGCACCGAAATTAAATTCTTGGCCGAAGTCGAATAATAATGAAATGCTTGGCAAGGTCAATACCAACGCGTGTTTCGATTTTTTCCATTTATTTTGCCAATTTTTTCACTATTACAATAATTAAATAGTAAAAATTTGCTTTTTACTATTTTGTGTTGCTTTTCAGAGAAATAAATCAAATAACAAAAATACAATTTCAAAATATTTATTTAACACTGAACATTTTTTTAACATTCCAGCAGATATTATACAAACAAAGCACAATATAACTTAAAATAAATAAATTAGTAAAATAAAAAAATATTTTTATTTGGCCATTTTTGAAGCCCCCCTTCTTGAATAGCCTATGTTAGGCCTATAACTGACTGCTGAAAGAATGTAACTCTGTATGTCTACAACAACAAATGTGCATTGAATAGTGCAAAAAATGTGGATGAACCCACAACAAATGAATAACTGTCCTAGACATATGCCTACTTAGCCTACTTCTTCAGGAAAAGTGGCAGGTTCTTCTTTATGAAAAGTAGCTTCTCTGCTTTCTCACATGAAAGTCGGTTCCTCTTCTCATCGATGACATGAGATGCAGCACTAAACAGTCTCTCGCTGTCGGTGCTTGTGCATGGAGCAGAAAAGTACTTGCAGAATAGTTGAAATTTTTATTGCAGTTTTCTGACAGTTGCTCATTTCAAAACGAACAGTGTCTTCAAGATAATGAAATGGTTGAAACCCAGTGTAGGCCTACTATTTTACTACACTGAAAATAGTTACATTTTCACAAAATACATAATATAAAATATAGGTAGTAACACTTTACAATGTTTCCTTTTGTTAACATTATTGCATTAACTAACAATGAGCAATACATTTGTTATGGTATTTATTAATCTTCGTTAATGTAAGATAATAAAAAATATTTAGTTCATGTTAGTATAAGTGCATTAACAATTTTAACAAATAGGCCTACCACTTTTGATACTTTTTAATTCAAAAATTACTGTAAATAATACTGTATTAGTAAATGTTAAAATTAAGATTAATACATGCTTTTAATAAGGGTTTTTCATTGTTAGTTAATGTTAAAAATAGAAACTACTTATAAAGTGTTACCATAATCCAAAATATAAATAAAATCTTAAATTAATTTCCCATAGCCTACCTGCGTGCCATCTGCCAGGTCGGAAAGCGCCTTGATTGGTCCTCCAAAATTCGAGAGGGTTATTGCTCCTGGGGATGGGGACTTCTGAGAGATAACCATTTAACTGTTGAGCGGTTGAGCTTGTCCTCTGTCTTGCAAATGGGTTATTCTCTTGGAGGATCTCATCGAACATGTCAGACAGCGAGACTGTGCGTGGCTCATCTGTAGTACGAGCCCGTTTACTCTCTGCGCTGTGCATCACCTGACCGTCTCCATCACCTAGCGGCTTTCCCAAATCCAACTCGGCCTGGATCATTTCTCGTGTGCGCAGCTTTTCCCCACATCCAAGTAATGATCTTTATATCGTGGATCAAGCACAGTCGCGATGCAGTACAGGGGTTCTGAGTCCGCCTGACTAAATCGTGTGCTGACAGCTTCCAAGAGCACACTTTTAGTTGTTTTAACTCCGTGGTCTGTTTCAGCCTCTTTTTTTAAAAAACGTTTTAGTGCTGCAAGTAAAGGTATGACGTCTGCCACAGATGCATCAGATGAGCTTATCTCTTTTGTTATCTGCTCAAAGGGGGCGAGAAGAGAGAGAACGTTCTCGATTAACACCCACTGGTATGCGGTGAATGTCGCGGGCAGGTCATGATCTGCTATGTATGTAGCCAAGACTCACTTTTGCACAAAAAGGCTTTCCAGCATATAATATGTACTGTTCCACCTTGTGCTCACATCTTGTTGGAAACGATTTTGTGGCGTTCCGAACTGTTCTTGGATAGATTGTAGGCACGCATAGGCAAGCGGTGAATGTTTAAAATGGCCAACAATTTTCCTGCCTATCGCTATCACATCTGCTATACTGCGCTGACTCAACAATCCCTCGTTGTGTGTGCCATACACCGTATGCCTTTCAGATCACTATCTTCCATGGCTTTAGCCATATTTCTTGCGTTGTCACTGACTACCGCATGCACTTTAGATCGGTCGATACGCCAAGTGTCAAACATGTTGGCGAACGCCTCGGATATGGCTACAGCTGTATGGGACTCTTGTGAGTGAAGCACAATCTTTTGTAGCTTGAAATCTGTGTCGATCCACTGCGCAGTTAAACTCAGCATACTGGTGGGGCTCACATCCGAGCTCCAAATATCAGTTATGAAGCTGAGGGCTGCAATATCTGTAGCCAAGAGCTCATGGACGTGAGTTGAAACGACGTTATACATCTCAGGTAAGCACACGTCTGAGAAATGCCGTCAACTAAGCATGGTGTAAAGGGGCTCAATATGGTCTATAAGCCTGCGAAATCCAACATCCTCTACAACAGAGAATGGTTGATCATCCAATGCGATGAATTCCATTATCCTTTTAGTAATACCTTTAGCTTTGGCACTGTCATTGGCAAACTTTTTTGCCTTTTCTAAGAAGTCAGCCACAGATGGAGTGGGTGTCTTAGGACTGGGAGTAGCTACTTTCCTTTTCGCTGCTGCTATTGCCGTAGCCGCCGTGTCTTTCTCGTACTCTGCATGATGTTCAGGGTGTCTTGATTTTAAGTGATAAATTAAACTTGAAGTGCTGTACGTTTTTGCAGATGTACCCCCTCTGGACAATTCAGCAGAACAGTGTCTGCAAACGGCCGTTTTTGCCTCTTTCTCTGACGCTTTAAAGTGCTTCCACACTGCTGACATTTTTGCTGCATAAAGCGCGCCTCTCACTCTACGCGGGTTACTATTTGATCGCGTCATTAAAAATGTCATTGTTCGGCAAAATTTATTCGGCCTTTTTACTTATTACTTAATAATTTCGGTTGCCGAACATTCGGTGCATCCCTACTAGACATCATGCCAAGATCCAAAGAAATACAGGAACAAATGAGAACAAAAGTAATTGAGATCTATCAGTCTGGTAGAGGTTATAAAGCCATTTCTAAAGCTTTGGGACTCCAGCGAACCACAGTGAGAGCCTTTATCCACAAATGGCAAAAACATGGAACAGTGGTGAACCTTCCCAGGAGTGGCCGGCTGACCAAAATTACCCCAAGAGCGCAGAGACAACTCATCCGAGAGGTCACAAAAGACCCCAGGACAACATCTAAAGAACTGCAGGCCTCACTTGCCTCAATTAAGGTCAGTGTTCACGACTCCACCATAAGAAAGAGCCTGGGCAAAAACAGGCCTGCATGGCAGATTTCCAAGACGCAAACCACTGTTAAGCAAAAAGAACATTAGGGCTCTTCTCAATTTTGCTAAGAAACATCTCAGTGATTGCCAAGACTTTTGGGAAAATACCTTGTGGACTGATGAGACAAAAGTTGAACTTTTTGAAAGGCAAATGTCCCGTTACATCTGGCGTAAAAGGAACACAGCATTTCAGAAAAAGAACATCATACCAACAGTAAAATATGGTGGTGGTAGTATGATGGTCTGGGGTTGTTTTGCTGCTTCAGGACCTGGAAGGCTTGCTGTGATAGATGGAACCATGAATTCTACTGTCTACCAAAAAATCCTGAAGGAGAATGTCCGGCCATCTGTTCGTCAACTCAAGCTGAAGCGGTCTTGGGTGCTGCAACAGGACAATGACCCAAAACACACCAGCAAATCCACCTCTGAATGGCTGAAGAAAAGCAAAATGAAGACCTTTGAGGGGCCTAGTCAAAGTCCTGACCTGAATCCAATTGAGATGCTATGGCATGACCTTAAAAAGGCGGTTCATGCTAGAAAACCCTCAAATAAAGCTGAATTACAACAACTCTGCAAAGATGAGTGGGCCAGCATTCCTCCAGAGTGCTGTAAAAGACTCATTGCAAGTTATCGCAAACGCTTGATTGCAGTTATTGCTGCTAAGGGTGGCCCAACCAGTTATTAGGTTCAGGGGCAATTACTTTTCACACAGGGCCATGTAGGTTTGGATTTTTTTTTCTCCCTAAATAATAAAAACCATCATTTAAAAACTGCATTTTGTGTTTACTTGTGTTATATTTGACTAATGGTTAAAGGTGTTTGATGATCAGAAACATTTTGTGTGACAAACATGCAAAAGAATAAGAAATCAGGAAGGGGGCAAATAGTTTTTTACACCACTGTATATACATTTGAAACTTGCATGTTCATCTTGTGTTTGAAATATAGCAGTTAAAAACCTCCCAGAAGGCTTGATGTTTTGTCACATACAGTAGTTTCTGTATTGGATAAAAGATCAAGGCCATGAAATTTCCCTATATTGCTTAAGTTAATGTTTTGCAAATAAATCCAACTTGCTTTATAATGCAATTTGAAACAAAAAAAAAAGATTTTTTTTGACTAATTTAAGACAAGGTCCTTAAAATGTCTTAAAAGGTTGACACATCTGTTACCATAAGAAAATGAACGGAAATTAGGAGCAAACACTGAATTTAGGTTCCTTCTACTCCAAGCTGCTAATAAGGGGTGCTGTATGTCTAACATTGATATGCTATATTACTTTACATTTGGGGCATCACAATGGCATGTTGTTTAGGACTACTACTTCCCTGGTCAATAATCTTGGCACTGCGTTTTTTCCCACATCTGAAATAAGTACATTTCCGGTATATTGGCAGTTCTGAATTGGTTCATTTAGGTAAGTGTTGGTGAGTAATTGAGGATGTCCTGCAATTAACTGCTATTCTATTCAAAAATATGCAGTATTATGTGTTTCTCAAATGAAAATGCAATTTATGTTAATTGACCTTGGTAGATGACTACTCATTTTTATTAAAGAAATATCTTCTAGAGTAGAAAGCACAATTTCAGATCACTTTGTCTTGTTTGGTTTTGGTAAATAGCCAGCTTTGAGTGTTATCCATTACTTATGGAGCATACATTCGAGTTAAATGAGTTATATTATTATACTTTATTACTGCAAGAAATTGATATGAAATGGGTGAAGTTGGTTGACAGAGTTTAGTAAGTTAAATGTATTACCAAACAAAATTACAAAGAAAATATACAAACAGCTCAAAATATTATCAACATATTTCACATTTGCTAGTGATGGTGGTGAAAATACAGTTAATTTCTTTTTTCGTCATCAAAAAATGGGGTCTTGTGAGTAGTTCACAGAATTGTTGTTTACTGTATATACATCAAGAGACTTCTTTTTGCAAGGAGAATTAAAAAGTCGATGCAGATGAGGCAGCTATCGCCGATGTTTATTACTTTAGTAAAAAGTTGCTAATGGGGCTGAACCACTTTTTTCCTTCCAAGACAACTTTGCCAAAAATAAACTCTTAACTTAAGATGACAACTTGTTTAATCATCCCTCGGAGGAACATTATCTAATTAAATTGATTTTTGGAGATATAGGAAACTTGCAAAGTGTTATCACAACTGGTTCATTCATATAGCATTGATGATGCCTGTTGGCTTTTTGAGGTAGTTTTGTTCCTACACTTTATATCTTTATACCCTTGTGATTGTGTGTGTCAGTTTCACACTACCAGGTCCTTCCAGCAGCCATTTGAACCCCTGCTACCACCAATAACATACCCAAGAGATGATCCAGACAGTTAAGGACACACACATAGCAAGGTGCATAAAGAGAAATAGTCAAGTCAAGTTGAGGAGCATGCACTGCGTTGCCGCACCCACTACATGACGAAACAACTCAGGATCCCGATTGGCAATCCCCCCAGGTAGACACGCAGTCCAGTCCCACCCTTCAGAAATGACCCTCTATCTGCCGCAGCTAGGTGTTACGTGGGCAACCCCTTGGCCTAGTCCAGCCATAGCAATGTGTTGCTATATATATATATATATATATATATATATATATATATACATATACACACACACACACACACACAGTGGGTACGGAAAGTATTCAGACCCCCTTCAATTTTTTCAATTTCAATTTAAATTAATTTTTTTCCTCATTAATGTACACACAGCACCCCATATTGACAGACAAAAAATATTATTTTTGAAATTGTTGCAGATTTATTAAAAAAGAAAAACTAAAATATCACATGGTCCTAAGTATTCAGACCCTTTGCTCAGTATTTAGTAGAAGCACCCTTTTGCGCTAATACAGCCACGAGTCTTCTTGGGAAAGATGCAACAAGTTTTTCTCACCTGGATTTGGGGATCCTCTGCCATTCTTCCTTGCAGATCCTCTCCAGTTCTGTCAGGTTGGATGGTAAACGTTGGTGGACAGCCATTTTTAGGTCTCTCCAGAGATGCTCAATTGGGTTCAAGTCAGGGATCTGGCTGGGCCATTCAGGAACAGTCACAGAGTTGTTGTGAAGCCACTCCTTCGTTATTTTAGCTGTGTGCATAGGATCATTTTCTTGTTAGAAGGTAAACCTTCGGCCCAGTCTGAGTTCCTTAGCACTCTGGAGGTTTTTGTCCAGGATATCCCTGTTCTTGGTCGCATTCATCTTTGAAACCAGTCGTCCTGTCCCTGCAGCTGAAAAACACCCCCACAGCATGATGCAGCCACCGCCATGCTTCACTGTGGGGACAGTATTGGACAAGTGATGAGCAGTTCCTAGTTGGGCTATAAAAAGGACCGGCAACCTCCACTCAGGTTCAGAATTGTGAGGAAGAGGACGAGGTTGCCTGAGAGGAGTGGTGGTGCCAGAAGAAGGGTTGTGATTTTTGTTGTGCTTAGTACTTGGGACTGTGTTGTGGCTGGGGGGTTCACGGGGAAGACGTGCCCTCCAGCTGAAGGAAGAAATAAAGTCTTTGTGTTTTTACATGTGCCTCTGTGTAAGTCTGCACCGGGTTGGGCGCTATACAGCATCCATTTCACAATATATACTGTAATAAAGCACAGACCTGAAATTAAACGTGATCAATGCTGGAAAGTCGTGGTGGCGTATGGGAGTTAGACGTCATCATTGGGGGACCAGAGGGAAGAAAGGAACCCGGCAATGCTGTTCTTTGTTTTGTCTGGTCCGGCTTATGGCGGCGGCGTTTTGTCTTGTCTATGGGAAAAGAGAGAGAGAGAGAGGTTAGTACGCTGCCTTCGTCCCCTGGCAGGGCTTGTTGCGGTACATTTCGAGTCCTTGAGCTGCTCCCGAATCGCTCGTGCGTGACAATACACACACACACACACACACACACACATAGCAAGGTGCCTATATTAAATCCAACAAAACAAAGTGTCCAAAACTGCAATGCAAAAGTTCAATCAATAATTAAGTATTCCATATAAACAAGTGATTTTGGAGGTTAAAATCACATAATCCATTAATACAAGGTTAAAACACTGTGCATGAATCTGTCCTTGAAACTCGGGCCCTGGTGCAATCCTTTAAAATTGATGTCTGTTCTTTTAACCCCAAATGGGAACATGCAGCAAAGAAGATGCCCAGCCAACAGACATAGACAATTCAACTCCTGCTGTCCCATGGCTCCCAGCAGGACTCCCTATCCAGACCTCAACTTGCGAAGACTTGGGACCCTGTGGCTATCTGTTGCCCTGACATGGCTCCCTGCCTGAATCTCCCCAACTCCCTGTACCTTCCCGGACTTATGCGGAGAGTCCCACCAGCAAGTTACTCCAGCTCCCTGGTCATTCAGCTGGAGTAGCCTTTTCCAGTCCCTGAGCATTGGCCACATGCTTCTCAAGGGACTTTCCTTCCAGCTGGCTACCTCCCCTCTCTCTCTGACTCGCTCATGCACTGGCTGTCTCTTCCTCCTGTCATCTCTCTCCTTCCTTTAACCTCTTTTTATTTATGTTTCTTTTGTCTTAATTTCGAGCTTGTTTCCATTCCTCCCCATCCATCCCATGCAGGCTCTGTTATCCTCTGCTGCCTAATTGAGCGCAGGTGCGAGGAGCCAGTACCTCCATGGAATCATTGAGGTGCCTAACTGATCCGCCCACCTCCGAACATGTACTGTATGTGGGACAACCAGCCAGTTCCCCAGTTAACTTTGGAGCGAAAGACTGTCTCACATGCCCACATCCAATTGCAGCCTGTACCTTCTCAGGGTGCTATTATTTATTTCAAATTGGTCACTAATTTCCAGGCTGCTAACCCACTATAAAGCAGACAGCATAGCATTAATATGCTATCATAAATTGTATATAGACTATTTATTAAACATTAAAAATTACACAAACTATGGAAAAATGAAAATTATGGAAATTAAAATGCATACTGTCCTCACCTTACATATTAATATTTTTATGAGATTATTCTGTTGTCGCTGTGTATTTAAAATATAGTTAAATTGTCGGCATATCTTTGGCTCCCCACAAGCTGCACCATGGATAAGCTCTGTACTTTTCAGTTCTTCTGTTTTTTTGCAAATAAAAGTAATATTTGATCTAGTTTGCTTTTTAGTGCATTAGCCTTTCTTAAAATGCTGTGTGACCAAGCTCCAAAATTATGGTATGTTTTAAAAACTGGCCTTTTTATGTGCTATATTGGTGCTTATTTATGCCATGTAAAATAGCTTTATGATTGTATTACTTTCCGAAGATGTTTACTTTTTATAATTTGTTTGTATTTTAGGTGCAACCCCTATGATACCTACACATTCAGCAACCCCAAGAGCAATAAGAAATAAGTCATATGAAGGTGTTTCTAATTCTGTGGTCCCAGAGTGTAAAAACCCTTTCAAAATGATGATGGCAGGTCCTAGGCATTATCAACAGGAATTAATTGGAAGTCAGCAGCAAGATCTTCATCCTGGTTATGTAAGACAAAGACTAGGAAGCAATGAGCATGGACAGAAGTCTCCATACCGTGGCAGTCATGGCAGTTTGCCTAGTCCAGCATCATCTGGGTCCCAGATATTTGGTGATGGTTCATTATCCCCTAGGACTGATTCTTTGGGAAGTCCAGAAGTCTTTCCACGTAATAATCCTGGTTTTCATGGAGCTTCTAATTCCAGCCCTGTTCATATAAATAGCAGAACTCCACTCTCCCCCCCTGCAGTTTTGCTGCATAACTCTCCAGCTCAGTCATCTTGTGCCATGGCAGGAAGGACTAATATACCTCTTTCACCTAGCATCACAACAAAAAGCCCTGTAATGAAAAAACCTCTTTGTAGTTTTCCATCCAATATGGACATCCCACGTGCAGTATTTCACCACAAACCCACCCAAGGGCCTCATCCTCCACCTCCTCCTCCACATCCACATCCCCTACCACCTTCCTGTGCTCTTCAGAAGAAAATGATGACTTCAGAAAAGGATCCTTTGGGCATTCTTGACCCTATTCCTAGTAAACCAGTTGGTCAGAATTCCTTGTTAATGAACCCATCTAATTTTCAGTCAAATGTCCACTCTCAGGTACCAATGATGAATGTAAGCATACCCCCTGCTATTGTTCCCTTGCCAAGTAACCTCCCTTTGCCAACTGTTAAGCCAGGGCCTGTGAACCATGGTAGTCATATGCAAAGGGCTCAGCATGTAGCTTCCACATCTATATCACCCTCCCCAGTGACTTCCCCAGTGCACATGATGGGGCCAGTGGTGGGAAGGGCAGAGACATCACCACAAAGGTCGCGTTCATCTTCCACTTCTTCAGACCATGGGAGCTTTATTATGCCAGCCGGGCCTCAGACCAGCTGTGGGAGCATAAAAGTTCCTCCACGGTCACCAAGGTCATCCATGGGATCACCAAGGCCTTCTTTGCCTTCAAGCCCTTCAACAAAACCTGATGGATTAATTCATCAGTATAAAGAAATCCCTAATCAGTTACTTTCTGGAATTAGCAATGTTGTGAACTCTGCAACCAATTCAATGTTTCCACCTGTATCTGCTGGAAATGTCCCACCGAAGAATCAGCCCGGTCTGCTGGGAATGCCCCTTAATCAAATCTTAAATCAGCATAATGCTGCCTCATTTCCAGCAAGCAGTTTACTCTCAGCAGCAGCCAAAGCACAGCTAGCAAATCAAAATAAACTGACCTGCAACAACAGTGGTGGTGGTGGTGGTGGTGGTGGTAGTAATAGCAGTGCTGGACCTGTTGGTAGTGGAAGTAATGCAGAAGGGCATAGCACTTTAAATTCAATGTTTCCCCCTAATAATAACATGTTACTTAACATGAGTGAAGGTCAAAGTGGCAGAGCTGCACTGAGGGATAAACTAATAGCTCAGCAAAAAGATCCTTTACGCAAGCGCAAGCAGGCATCCCCTTCAGTTTTCAATATGCTTAAGCAGTCACAAGTAGGTGTCTCTGGAGTGTGCAAGCCTGTACATGACCACCTGAGGAAACAAGGACAAAGTTCACTTCACCCAAATAACTCTATGTCACAGTTGCTTCAGTCTATGAGCTGTCAAAGTTCAAATATGCCTGGAAATAATGGGACTAATTGTGGAAATTCAAATAGCAGTATGCCTTGTTCTTCCCATCAGCTTCACTTTACATGTAACAGCTTGAATTCTGGACCGCCACAGAAACCACCGGCTCAACACTTCCCTTCAAGACCAGACGGAATGCACTGCCAAAATGCAAATACAAACTTGATTCATAGTGGGGGACATGTTCCACACAATCAGTTCTCTGGTTTGACAAACCAGTTGGAAGTTTCTGGGAACTGTGGAATACTCAGTCAAACAGGAGTATCAGTAGGAAATCCTTTACATCTTCATCCCGTTGCTCATCATCACCACCATAATGATCACCATCAAGCTCAGTCTCTTTCAAGGATGCATGTTTCCTCAGTACCAATGATACCAAACAGTAGTAGCAGCAACTGTGGTCAAGGAAGATCTGAAACTGGTAAGAAAATTTTTTAAATGTTTAAATTAGAAAATAAAATAAAGTTTTCCTTTCTTTTAAACTTGTCTAAGACACTAAAATCCTTAATGAGTCGCACACATCTGCCTGAATGCTTCATCTCACAGTTATAATTATTATATTTTAGTTTGTACACATTATAAATATATATTTAAGTATAAGCACAAACCAATTTTTTACTTTATACCAAAATAATGTGGTGCCTTAATGACAGTTTGCCTTAATGAAGTTTCATTTTAAAGTGTACAGTATGCATTAGTGGGGTGATTTAGATGTTTTTCGTATTGTCTTTGTATTGTATAATATACTCTGTGACAGGGATGGACAAATTGTAAATGAATATGGTAGTCTACTGGGCTAGTCCAGGTAAGCCTTCTGGCAGCCCAGCTTTATATACGGGGGTAATGTTACCTGCAACTTTGTATAGCAATCTTTATTTGTAAAGTTTTATGGTACAAGAGTGTGTAGCACTCTACAATATAAACACAGTCGGTATCTTGGATAAACATAATTGGCATCTTAGGAGAGCATATATTAGCAAATAGATGATTTTTAAAGGATTATGTTATGCTGATGTGTGGTCTTTTTCCAAATTATACACACATTTTCTGAAAAGTTAACTGAAATACTACATTAGTATTCTCTTGTATTAAGAGGGTCCTAATGTTAGTAAAGGCAGTGATTAGGCACATGTTCACGATCTGCAGTTTTTGAGCTAATAGTAATAAGCGCATTCACAAACTTCAGATATCCATTAGCAGCCCAGAGTACATATTGGTTAATGGTGAGCATCTTAATTTTTATAAGACTGCTCTCTGTGACTGCAAAAAGCAAGATCTGTTTGTTTGTTACGGTATATAGCCCTCTGAGGCTAAACACGTTTTTTTTTATCACCGAAACGTTGTTGGTTCATTCAAGTCATCATGTGATCAACAAGCTGCTGAAAATTTGATGTCATTTTCTCAGCAGAAGTTGTACATTTCATGAAATGACTCAGTACTGCATCTGCATTTGTGAGATTCTGCGGACTGACTAGTATAGTAAACATTGATCTAATGTTACTGTGCTTTCTCACCATTTCAGCCCTAAAATTGCTTTTTCCTGAAAACAAAGGACCACTTATGTGGTTTTTGGAAGTTCTCTGCATATAGCACATTACATTTTCTGACTTGGTTGTGAAGCTGTCCTCTCCATACAGTCATTGCTACTTTGCAAAATATCATCCATATTTAATCTGCTAAAAATGTTCTTCCAGTAATTGAAAAGTTATTTTCTATTTATATTTGTCATAATGCTCCTTGTAATTAAGATAACTTTCACTTCTAACTGGAGTTTAGACAGCAGTGCTACAATTCGTGTTTACCTTTTTTTTTTATTTCAGTCCATAATTCACAGTAAATAACAATCATATTCAATTCTGCTTTGGTTTTCTTGCCTTACTTTCTGTTGTTTGATTTATAGACATACTGCACAAATTTGCTAAATTATTAACTAGTGTGCAAATCCATTAAGCAAAAGTGGCGAATGTAGGTTGATTATATTATTGTTGTGAGCAGGTGAGATGCATATCTTCCTTGCACTTTGATGACCTGTTGTATTATATTCAGCCCTTCTTCATTCATCATTCTGGCACCCAAGAAATTCACCATTAGGATACAGAGTCCCACATCACCACATAGTTAGAAAATGTCTGTGCGCAATGTGTGGTGAAAACTCAGTGAATATCATTGAAGCTTTCTTTTCTCTTGTGCTACCCTTGCAACCAGCTTTGATGTGTCAAATATAGACCAGGCTTTAGACAACAGTTACATCACTCTGGCGCGCTATAAGAAGCTGTTTTTGAAAGCGACACTTAAGTTGAAATAAAGAATTGGGTCTTTTTTTCCTTGAAATTGTGTTTGATTAGGAAATATTTCATGGACCAAATATCCAAAACATTTTGGAGTCCACCAGGCTTTGCAAGTCTTTAGTTTTGTTGTTCAGATTTAAAAACTGGTAGTCCCAAGCATCCAGACTACCGTTTTGTCTGTTAATTAGTAAATAAATAATTAAATTAATAAATAATTAATTTCAAAGAACATAAAGGTTTTACTCAACAAGCATGTTAATTGACCATTAAATGTAATATATCCAGTTTATAACCTAGGTTTTCTGTGCAATTGTACATGCAATTTCTACATATAAAACATGCTACAATTTATTGTTTCTAAATTAAATTCAAGATGTGAAAATTGTTGGCAGTTGCAGCATTTACTATTTTATATGGTAGTTAACAAATGTCTCAAAAATTCCAAACAATTTTTAGTAACTCAATTGCTATTCAATATGTAATAAAATCTACAAATATAGTAGTGATTATGTTCGTAACATTAATAAAAAGTAGTTTTAACAGAGAGAAGTTTGTATAGAAATAAATAAATGGTAGACCCCCTGTTACAATTTGTTCCAAATACTTAGATTATGACAGGATAATACTGCCATATTTTTGTTTTTCAGAAATTGACTTAAAATTCTGTTTAGCAATGCAGTACTTTTCCCTTTTTATTTGCCTAAAATGAATGAGAAATTTTCATTCCATTATACAAAAATTTGTGATGTACGGAAGCGTATTAGGGCCATGGTGAAAAAAAAAAATACGGACACAGCGAAGAAAAAAAAAGTCTAAATGTCGAGATTAAAGTCGACATGCTGACTTTATTCTCGACATTTCCACTTTATTCTCGCCATTTATGTCGAGATTAAAGTCGACATTTACACTTTATTCTATTGTTTATTTTGTCAGTAGAATGTCGCAAACTAAACTTCATCTTTAAATGAATGTTCAATTTACTAGATTTTCTCAAACCCCTTCATTAATTAATGTAGCACATTAAATGCTTTATATTAAGTGTTCCCGACCCAGTTTTAATCTCTATGCGCTTCTTCAACTGACTTCCTCTTGCACTGAGAGGCAGACAGTGATCGCCGCACATTGACTTCATGATGTTCCTGCTCTAAGAACATTCAGAATACTAAGAGAAATACTTGATATCTTCTTCACGATGAAATGCAATAAAGCATGTATTAAACATGGGTGGCGGGGGGCACGGTGGCGTGGCTATAGAGCTGCTTCCTTGCATTAAGGGGTTCCCAGGTGTTTGTTCTGTGTAGTGAACTTTATGGCAAGTGTGACGAGGCTCCAAAAAAATGGATATATAAATGGGTATCGCACAGGTTTAACTGGAATATCGTATAAATGTTGGGTTCGTGATGTGGTGGTCGGAGACACGAACGCAGAATTCAATGGATGTTCTTCTGAGCGGACTTTATTACATGCGCGCTGTCTCTATCTAGCGTACTAAACTTCCAGTTCCAATCCTTGTTTTTTCTTTCTGCACATAACCAATCACCACACGTGAAATTAAAACAAGTTATAAACCTAGACCCCAGAGTTTTCAAAACTTAAAATGTACAGAACTTAAAATGTATTAAAGCATATGGGGGCACGGTGGCGTAGGTAGTTGCACTGCTGCTTCGCAGCAGCAAGGGGGTCCCGGGTGTTCCCTGCCTTGAGTTTGCATATTTTTCTGGTGAGTCTACTCGGCGTGTTTCAGTTTCCTTTCAAAGACATGTAGGATGTGGTGTTTTGTATGTATTATTGACCCTGCTACTTTATATGTTGCACGTATTCACCCTGCGATGTGTTGGCGTCTCATTCAGGATTTACTCCTGCCTCGCACAGGATGCTTGCTGGGATGGGCGCAACCCTGAATGGATGGCATAATTAAGCATGTATAATGAAGATTTTTTTTAAATTTCTGAAAACTCCATCCCAGCAAGCACCCGTGCCCCCACATGCTTTAATAATTTAAAGTTCTAAAAACTCCAAGGTCTAAGTTTATAACTTGTTTTAATTTCACAAAGACGTTTATCTTGTGGTGATTGGTTATGTGCAGAAAGAAAAAGCAAGGATAGAAACTGGAGGTTTAGTACGTCAGATAGAGACAGCACTCATGCAATAAAGAAAGCCCGCTCAGAAGAACATCCATTTAATCCTGTGTTCGTGTCTCAGACCCACCAAGCCCAATATTTACACAATATTTAAGTTAAACCTGTGCGATACCCATTCATATATCCAGTTTTTGGGACTTTGCACTACACTGAACATACAACTGGGGACCCCTTAATGCAAGGGAGCAGCTCTATAGCCACGCCACCGTGCCCCCCGCCACCCATGTTGAATACATGCTTTAGTGCATTTCATCGTGAAGAAGATATCAAGTATTTCTCTTAGTATTCTGAATGTTCTTAGAGCAGGAACATCATGAAGTCAATGTGCGGTGATCGCTGTCTGCGCCTCTCAGTGGAAGAGGAAGTCAGTTGAAGAAGCGCATAGAGATTAAAAACTGGGTCGGGAAACACTTAATATAAAGCATTTAATGTGCTACATTAATTAATGAAGGGGTTTGAGAAAATCTAGGAAATTGAACATTCATTTTAAGTTGTTTAGTTTGCGACATTCTACTGACAAAATAAACAATAGAATAAAGTGGAAATGTCGACTTTAATCTCGACATAAATGGCGAGAATAAAGTGGAAATGTCGAGAATAAAGTCAACATGTCGACTTTAATCTCGATGTAAATGGCGAGAATAAAGTCAACATGTCAACTTTAATCTCGACATTTAGTCTTTTTTTTCTGCTGTGTCCGTATTTTTTTTTTCACCATGGCCCTAATACGCTTCCGTAGTGATGAATAGTATTGGATCAGTACCAAAATTTTGAATTTGGTATAAATGCAAGCTCACAGTTTCAAACCACATAACTAATAACTCACCCCATCCACTCTATCTCAGAGCTGCCTTGTACCCTGAGCCGACATGCATATGCCACACAATCATGTGCCTCTTTTGTGCGCAGCAGCCTATACATCGATAAGATGAGCCGCCTCTATCCAGCAAGTTTACATTTATATGTGTTCGAAGGGAAGGAAGGAAGGGTTGAGTGATCTGAATTGGATCCCCTGTGGAGTTCCAATCCTGCTTATAAATGGCAGAGAACGATACAGTATGCTTGAAAACTACCATTTGCTTTGTTTTCTTCCCCTGAGCCTTCATGCACATGTACCTCTCTGCTCCATTGAATCCATTGTTTACACTGGTGCTGTGTTGTGGGGACTTTGATCAACACGTTTATACTGTTCTAATCAGTAGGTGATAGATTTCATAGTTTTTTTTTGACATCTACCAGTGTCACAATAGAGAAAGTGGGACTTTGGTGATGGATGAAGAGTTCTGCCTGCCATTACTGGCTTTAAGAGATATAAAAAGGAGAAGGTGGCATAGTAGATAATTTGTGAATTAATAGTTAATGGAGGACAAATGTAATTTTCTTGTGAGTAGGTGACCTACATGATGAAGATATGCACCACAGATATGTCTTCCTCGTGCTTTGATGACCTGTTGCGACTTCTTTATCCCTTCATTTATCTTTATGGCACCCACGTAACCAGCCTCTCCTTGAAATTCACGGCTTTGGATACATGGCTGCACCTCCGCATAACCTCATAGTCTGAAAAATATTCCATACATATAATGAAAAGCCAGTACACGGGGGTGTGCCTTTGTGTCTTACATCAGGTCACTGATCGCGTCCATGTCTTACAATCATATAGCAAAACAGGATGCACCAGAACTTTAAAGACTTGGTTCTTCGTCACACACCCCTTTCCAGCAACTTCATGACCCTTCATGCATTCCCATTCTGTCTACTGACTTTATAGGAAGAGTCACTAGAGACATGAATGTCACTGCCAAAGTAAGTAAACCTCTTGATAAGGTCGACACTCTCTGCGCAGACAAACACACTGTTAATGGCTATGCCCAACAGGTCATTAAAGGCCTGGATCTTTGTTTTTGGCACTCACAAGCCCAGACACTCAGACTCTCACTCAGTCTCTCAAGAGCCCCTTTCTGAGCCTCCATTGACTCTACAAAGATCACTGCATCGTCGGCAAAATCAAGATCAGTGAATCTCTCTTCACCAACAGATGCCCCACAGCCGATGGACCCCACGGCCCTGCCCAACACCCAATCCATGCAAGTATTGAACAGAAACAGAGCATGAACACACCACTGGCGAACCCCAGAATCAACTGGGAAAAATGCAGAAGTTCTGCCTCCACTCTGCACAGCACTCACAGTACCAGTGTACAGGCTGGTCATGATATCCAGAAGCTTTGAGTTATATATGAGTTGTGTTTACCTTACTTTAGAGGGATGCTTCTCTTCAGACCTACAGTATAAAGGAGACTTTAAGTGTACAGCTTTGAAGAAACGAGCACTAATTTAGATTAATGTTCTGAAGTTGTCAATAGCATACAAACCCTGGGTCAAATCCACAACTAACTTTACCGGTGTTTGTCACATTTTAAACCTTTGGTTTTGGTCTAGTATCAGTCATAAAAAAAACACATAAATGTTTGTTTTTCACACCACCTTTGACATATGGAATTAATAAATTTTGTTTAAAATCTGAGCAGTTTGACTTTACTGAGCAAGTTCAGTATTTGAAGTAGAAAGTTTCTAATATGAGGGAACTATTTTATTCATCAAAGGGACATAAAGAAAAATTCTATTTTATTAGAAGACTGCAAAATAGTTTGAGCTCCATTTTTTTTTAAATCTTATTTTAATAAGGTTGATAAAATTACAGAGAGTCTCAAAGCTTTGTCTACAGTAATCTATATACCTAAAAACAAATGCTGCAAAATCTTAAATAACATCAGACCAGTGGTGTGATAATTAAATTGTTTAAAAAGGTAAAAAAGAACATTCAAAAACAAGATTTATTTCTATTGCACATTGTCATACAAACAATGTAGCTCAAAGTGATTTACAATGAGACAAAAAGAAAATTATTTGAAATTAAAATCAAATAAGATTAGGTAATAATATCCTCTTTAATAAAACCCTTATGTGCGTCCAGTGTCCGTGTGTGTGTGTGTCTTCTGGTTAAGTGCGCATGCGTGGGGCTACACAGCACATGTTCAGTCTCTTCCTGTGTATTCCCTGTGTGTGCAGAGACAGATGCACACACAGGCGCGCGCAAGTCACGCACGCACACACACACACACACACATGCACACACAGACAGACGTGCGGTGTCCGTGTGTGTGTCTTCTGGAGAAGTGCGCATGCACGGGGCCACACAGCACATGTTCAGTCTCTTCTTGTGCATTCCCTGTGCAGAGTGAGAGAGACACACACACACACACACACACACACACGTCACACAAACACGCACACAGGCGAGAGACAGACAGACACACACAAGCACACACACACAGGCGCACGCTCGAGAGACACACACACACACACGCAGGCCCGCGAGAGACACACACACACGCGTGCATTGTTACAATGTTACTTTTCTTGGTTGTTTATTAAATTACAGATTTTTCAAATGTTCTTTTTTTTCCCCTGTGCTTAAAACTCATTAAAAAAGGTGTTTTTAGCGAGCGGGTCGTAAGGCTATAGCGCAAACTGTTGCAGTGTTAGTTTTCTCTGTTGTTCAAGGTTTTCTTAGTGTTATTCAATGTTTTTACATTTAGTTTACTATTACGCTGTGCTTTCTATGGTATAGTTAAGTATATTTGTGCTTAAAAACTTCAAAAAAAAATCTATATTTACATACAGTTCATAGGTTTTGGAATGGATTAATTGTATTTACATACAATCCTATGGGGGAAATTACTTTGGTTCACAAACAAATCGGGTTACAACCAGAGTTTTGGAACGAATTATGGTCGTGAACCGAGGTTCCACTGTATTACTGTCAGACAAAATTGCAGGCATTTTATGGAATATCAAAACAGTATTACTGAGAGAGGAAATTAAAGGCACACAATACAGTGACACATATTACAGCCACATACAAGGTCCCTTGCCATTTAATATAGACTGTTCATACAAATGTTTTTGCACTACTGTTCTAGCGCCCGTTATTTTAACGGGCTTAATGTCTAGTTAAGGAATAATAAACAAAGAAAAAGTTAAGGTCAGATGGCTGGGAGGACAGGAAAAAAACAAACTCCAGTTAGCCTTAAGAAAAAAATCTGCAGGGGTTTCAAGGTAAAAAAAAAAAAATTGCCTAGCCCCCACTGGGCATTCTACCTAATATAAATGTTCTTAAATCGGTCCTCTTGGTTTTCAGGTTTTACATGATACTCTTTGATAATGTTGGTCTTGTAGACAGCTGGGACATCCACCTTCAGTCCATCAAAGCAGGAGGCTACATGGTACCTTGATCAAATGGTGGTGGTGCAGATTGCCACAACAGAAGAACTGGAAGAGACAGCAGAGAATAATAGAGATTAGTACAGATAGCAGATAACCTGAAGAATATGATAAATATTTGCCTATAAAGTCTATCAGGAATACAACAAAAATGTAGGTCTGAAAAAGCCATATTAAAATAATGGGTTTCTAGCAGTTTTTTTTTTTTAAATAATCTACAGTACTAGTCTGACAAAGTTCTAAAGATAAAGTGTTTCAGATTTTGGGTGCATAATAATAATAATGTGGTCAGCCCATCTTTATTTTGATTTCTTTGTATTGACAATGGGTTCTGCCAGTAGAGACTTCTTCATACAGGTTGTCGCTGCTCAGGGCTTGTGCCTACTGCCTTCTGATGGTGTAATCCCTCCACTGGCATTCCAGTGCAAAATGAATAGCGCGGTGCCTCTCATATTGCACCTTACTTAGGTCTTACTTTCATAGAATATCTTAAGAGAGGCCCTCAGCTTTGAAGATAATTTTAAGTAGTATGGGGTTCTTTATATTCTTTAGGACATTCCTGATGTTGGTGAAGGATACAAAAGTCTTCCATACACATCTGCTGATCCTTCCATCAAGGCAACTGAGCATTTCTTTATGTACCCAATGTTTTTTTTATCTGATAGTTCCTCATCATTTGTATCTTGGAGCAGTTGACACACAGTCCACAAAGGGAATTGCCAGAGCTCCATTAAGGGTAATTTATATACTGCTCAAAAAAATTAAAGGAACACTTTTTAATCAGAGTATAGCATCAAGTTGATGAAACTTCTGGGATATTGATCTGATCAGTTAATTTGCCACGGGGGTTGTTAATTAGTTTCAGCTGCTTTGGTGTTAATGAAAGTAACAACAGGTGCACTAGAGGGGCAACAATACGACGACCCCCAAAACAGGAATAGTTTAATAGGTGGAAGCCCCTGACATTTTTTCCTCCTCATCTTTTCTGACTTTTTTTTTTTAAACTAGTTTTGCATTTGGCTATGGTCATGTCACCACTGGTAGCATAAGACGATACCTGGACCCTACAGAGGAGCACAGGTAGTCCAACTTCTCCAGGATGGCACATCAATACGTGCCATTGCCAGGTGGTTTGCTGTGTCTCCCAGCACAGTCTCAAGGGCATGGAGAATATTCCAGGAGAGAGGCAATTACTCTAGAAGAGCTGGACAGGGCCGTCATAGGTCCTTAACCCATCAGCAGGACCGGTATCTGCTCTTTTAAGCACTGTCAGAGCCCTACAGAGTGACCTCCAGCAGGCCACTGGTGTGAATATCTCTGACCAAACAATCAGAAACAGAGTTCATGTGGATGGCATGAGGGATTGACGTCCTCTAGTATGCCCTGTGCCCACTGCCCAGCACCATGGAACTCAATTGGCATTTGCCATAGAATACCAAAATTAGTAGAGGTCCATCACTGGCACCCTGTGCTTTTCACAGATTAGAGCAGGTTCATCCTGAGCACATGTGACAGACGTGAAAGGGTCTGGAGAAGACGTGGAAAACGTTATGCTGCCTGTAGCATCATTCAGCATGACCGGTTTAGTGATGGGTCATTGATGGTTTGGGAAGGCATAATCATGGAGGGATGCACAGACCTCTTCAGGCTAGACAGCGGCACCTTGACTGCCATTAGGTATCTGGATGAAATCCTTGAACCCATTGTCAGACCCTATGCTGGTGCAGTTGGTCCTGGGCTCCTCTTGGTGCACATCAATGCCCGGCCTCATGTGGCGAGAGTATGCAGACAGTTCCTGGAGGATGAAGGAATTGATACCATTGACTGGCTCTCACGCTCGTCTCACCTAAATCCAATAGAATACCTCTGGGGCATTTTGTTTCAGTTCATCCGACACTGCCAGGATGCACCTCAGACTGTCCAGGAGCTCAGTTATGCCCTGGTCCAGATCTGGGAGGCAGTCCCCCAGGACACCATCCATTGTCTCATTAGGAGCATGCCCCGACATTGTCAGGCATGCATACAAACTACTGAGTTTGATTTTGAGTTGCTGCGATGAAATTACGCTGACCCGTAATTTTTTTTACTTTGATTTTCGAGGTGTCTTTAAATTTAGCCCTCTATAGGTTGATAATTTTCATTTCCATCAAACGATATACAGTGGTGTGAAAAACTATTTGCCCCCTTCCTGATTTCTTATTCTTTTGCATGTTTGTCACACAAAATGTTTCTGATCATCAAACACATTTAACCATTAGTCAAATATAACACAAGTAAACACAAAATGCAGTTTTTAAATGATGGTTTTATTATTTAGGGAGAAAAAATCCAAGCCTACATGGCCCTGTGTGAAAAAGTAATTGCCCCCTGAACCTAATAACTGGTTGGGCCACCCTTAGCAGCAATAACTGCAATCAAGCGTTTGAGATAACTTGCAATGAGTCTTTTACAGCACTCTGGAGGAATTTTGGCCCACTCATCTTTGCAGAATTGTTGTAATTCAGCTTTATTTGAGGGTTTTCTAGCATGAACCGCCTTAGCGGTCATGCCATAGCATCTCAATTGGATTCAGGTCAGGACTTTGACTAGGCCACTCCAAAGTCTTCATTTTGTTTTTCTTCAGCCATTCAGAGGTGGATTTGCTGGTGTGTTTTGGGTCATTGTCCTGTTGCAGCACCCAAGATCGCTTCAGCTTGAGTTGACGAACAGATGGCCGGACATTCTCCTTCAGGATTTTTTGGTAGACAGTAGAATTCATGGTTCCATCTATCACAGCAAGCCTTCCAGGTCCTGAAGCAGCAAAACAACCCCAGACCATCACACTACCACCACCATATTTTACTGTTGGTATGATGTTCTTTTCTGAAATGCTGTGTTCCTTTTACGCCAGATGTAACGGACATTTGCCTTCCAAAAGTTCAACTTTTGTCTAATCAGTCCACAAGGTATTTTCCCAAAAGTCTTGGCAATCATTGAGAGGTTTCTTAGCAAAATTGAGACGAGCCCTAATGTTCTTTTGCTTAACAGTGGTTTGTGTCTTGGAAATCTGCCATGCAGGCCATTTTTGCCCAGTCTCTTTCTTATGGTGGAGTCATGAACACTGACCTTAATTGAGGCAAGTGAGGCCTGCAGTTCTTTAGACGTTGTCCTGGGGTCTTTGTGACCTCTCGGATGAGTTGTCTCTGCGCTCTTGGGGTAATTTTGGTCGGCCGGCCACTCCTGGGAAGGTTCGCCACTGTTCCATGTTTTTGCCATTTGTGGATAATGGCTCTCACTGTGGTTCGCTGGAGTCCCAAAGCTTTAGAAATGGTTTTATAACCTTTACCAGACTGATAGATCTCAATTACTTCTGTTCTCATTTGTTCCTGAATTTCTTTGGATCTTGGCATGATGTCTAGCTTTTGAGGTGCTTTTGGTCTACTTCTCTGTGTCAGGCAGCTCCTATTTAAGTGATTTCTTGATTGAAACAGGTGTGGCAGTAATCAGACCTGGGGGTGGCTACGGAAATTGAACTCAGGTGTGATACACCACAGTTAGGTTTTTTTTTAACAAGGGGGCAATTACTTTTTCACACAGGGCCATGTAGGTTTGGATTTTTTTTCTCCCTAAACAATAAAAACCATCATTTAAAAACTGCATTTTGTGTTAACTTGTGTTATATTTGACTAATGGTTAAATGTGTTTGATGATCAGAAACGTTTTGTGTGACAAACATGCAAAAGAATCAGAAATCAGGAAGGGGGCAAATAGTTTTTCACACCACTGTAGCATCCTTTCATTCCTAACTAATTACCCAGTCCATAGCAGTATAGCTATCCAGCATGATTTTTTTTCCCATTGAGATCTGATTTGTTTTCAAAGTGTTCCTTTAATTTTTTTGAGTAGTTTATATCCAAGTGATAAGGACATTGTTGTAGGCAAAGTGTAGATGGTTCAGCTTCTGCGTTTCAGTTTGTGAAGACGAGAATGTTAAAGTCGCGTGTTCAGTACTTGGGCAAGAACGTGCACTGAAGTGAGGAAACAAAAGCCTTTATGAATGGCGATAAGGAAGTTAATGTGGCACCTATTGTCCAGTTTGTTGAATGTATCTGTTTGCATGTGGATGCTTGCTTTCCAGAAAATGAATGATAGACTGGAGGTTATTCAAAAGCACTGTTATTTCCAAAACAGCTGACTTTGATATTGGAGAAATAGAAGTCACAAAGCTAGTTGAAAGGTACGGTCAATTCCTACCTGAATGAGCTGTCAAAGACAATGATAATGCAGTATCGCAATTTTCAGTTTGTCGTGTCTGAAAAAGTTAAAACCAGACTGCTTCGGACATTTGCCAATATAGTTCAATATGTACTCAAAGAAGAAGAATTTGTGATGCTGGCTTGCCTAGCAGGCAGTGTTTCAAGCGTCGACTGGCGATTGTGAACGCAGTTTCAGTCTCATAAATGCTATCAAGACAAAATCTCGTAATCGCCTTGAGTCAGAACATTTGGACGTGCTGACGCGCATAAAGTCATATCAAAACTCTGGACGAGCAGTCAATTTGAATCATGTTTATCAGCGTTGACGTGCGCTCAAGGACAGGCATCAAAAGCTGTAATGGTATAAGTTGTAAGTTGTTAACTGTTCATGTTTGAAATTTTGGTGTCAGTTAATCTAGTCTCATATAGCAGTGTGTGTGTGAAAAGCGTTACATTTTCAGTGTTTTTCTCGCTGTTACAAATTACAATTTAAAGATGACATAAATGGAAAGCACAACACCACGTATAAATAAAAATAATTAATAATTTCTTAACTCGCACAGCTCCATTGTGTTACTGCTCAGACAGGTAGGTGTTCCGTGCACACGGGGAAAAAATTAAAGGGAACGTTGGTTGTTTAATTGTAAACTGACCTTAAAATATACACACAATAGATTTACTGCAAGGTACCAGTTGCCAAATCTGTGTTGTATAAAAAAATAAAATGATCAAGAATAAATTTAATTCTGGTTTCATAGCATTCTCAAAATTTTTATTTGTTTGTTTCAAGTCTTGGGAGAAAATGAATGATGGTTTTTAGGGTTGTGTGAGGTTGGGATGAATACTTTATATTCGTGTGAATAACTATCTAACTATCTTGTATAATTGTATGTAAGTAAAATTAATCCGTTTTCAGACCATACGAACCTTTTGTAAATATATATATATATATATATATATATATATTAAGTTTTTAAGCACAAATAAAACCATAGAATGCACAGCGTAATAGTAAACTAAATGTAAAAACATTGAATAACACTGACAAAACCATGAACAACAGAGAAAACTAACACTGCAATAGTTCGCGCTATAGCGCTACCAACCGCTGGCTAAAAGCACAGGGAAAAAAATTAACATTTGAAAAAATCTGCAATTTAATAAACCACCAAGAAAAATAGCATTGCAACAATGCACGCTACGAACCGACCGCTGGAAACAAAAGTGAAAACAAAATCAAGCCCAGTGCATTCTTTAACTGCCTTCCTACCTTAATGCGTCCTGCTCTCTCTCGCGCTGCCTGTGTGTCTGCGTCTCTTTTGCGCTGCCTCTGTGTTGTGTGTATGTGTGTATGTGTTGCGCTCTCTCACGCGCTGCCTGTGTGTGTGTCGCGCTGTCTCTCGCCCTGTGTGTACATGCGTCTCTCCTGTGCTGCCTGTGTGTGTGCGCGTCTCTCTCGCGCGGCCTATGTGTGTGCGTCTGTCTCTCTCGCGCTGTGTGT